>NC_056725.1:679050032-679150032 GCF_019279795.1 Protopterus annectens
CTATGCAATTACCTGCCTCGTTGGTGGGAGAGGGGACCAGAGAATACCCCAGAATCTGCTGGGCCTTGCTGCACAACTGTTACTTCTGAAAATCTCAATACTTTGCTTGGTAATATCTTGAAAATTGTTGTCAACAACCTCGGAATTGATGAAGCTTCTTGGATGAAAAGGTTGGCTGGTAAGTTTCCAGATTTGTGCTGTTGCATGTATTACGAATATTTGAATCTTTCAGAATCGCAGCTTTCTGGAAAGAAAGAGACAATGCTTTCCATTAAACAGGCCATAACTCTGTAACTTAGAGTGGCAGTTTTAATGTAATGTGCACTTCATTGGTATTTCTTTAAATGTGAAGGCAGTTGTAAACATCATTGAAAATCATCTGTATTTTTAACAGATGTTATAAGATTAATAATTACAAATGGGTATATTTTTGCCTTCTTAAACAGTAGGAAAAAAACTAAGTTCATAGTTTGAAAAGCATTAACTAAATTCCTTACTATCCACCTTGTCACAATTTATTTACAGAAGAAGAAAAAATAAAATAAAATATATAATATGTGTGTGTGTGTGTGTGTGTGTATGTATATATATATATATATATATATATATATATATATATATATATATATATATATATATATATATATATAAGTGTCTACATCCATAAATTTGTCCTTTTCTCTCAGTTTTTCCTCGTGACAGTTGTTACCATGTTCTACCTACAGCTAGCTGATTTGTAGCAGACTCTTGCTGAGATTTAGCAGGGTTTCAGCCCATCTGAATAGTAGAAAGGCTTAAGGCTGTGGACTGTAAACATCCGTTATACTACACTTCTAGGTTTGATCTCCTGTAATTTTACACACTGTATGACTTTGGTTTTATAACTTAGACTATAGATTTTCAGTTATCCCTAAATATAGGTGCTTGTGCTTAACAAATCTTATGGTTAAAAATAAATAACAAATGCATCATCTTCATTAATGCCACCCACCTGAATATCTTCCATACTTTTGTCTGGTACATCAAGATCTGTAATTAACTTAAATATGTGTGTCATGTTTTGATGAAGCCATGTGACGAATGGTGTTAATTTACTGTACACAAAATACAAAAATAATTTAAAGATAGTGGTTGGTGGATGTATGATTTTATATGACTAGCCAGAAGAAAATAATGTTAAAAATAAATGGGGAAGATAAAGGACCTAAAATTTGGAAGTAAAATACGGGATGTAGATCATTACATGAACAGAGTATTAATGTAAGAGTATGTCATCCTGGGTCTATATCACGTTGTCGAACTTTTAAAAGTTCGAACGTCATATGGTCGACACCATATGATTGAACTTTTAAAAATTCGAACATTTCAACAGAGATCTCCGTACAGTGCGGAATGGGAAGATTTCCCTTTTCTGCACTGTAGTGCTATCTCGGAGTTGGTATATTTAAAGAGCGGGGTGTGTGGGTGGTGCCGGGGGGCTTGCCCCCCTTTTTAAACTGTTCAGGTAGGTTTTTTCTTTGGTTTATTTTTTTTATTACATTTTCATACTTTTAAAAGTTCAGTCATATGGTGTCGACCGTATGACGTTCGAACTTTTAAAAGTTTGATTATGTAATACAGATGCTGTCATCATATATAGAAAGACATCTTCATTGACCTTCAATAAACTGAAAAAATTTCACTAACTTCACATGTAGTCAAATACAGATGATCACAGCAGAAATAATCGTTGTACATATACTACTCTGCATGTACATTGATTGCAACTAAACCAGTAACCAAAACAATGTATGTCTCTACTACCAGTCAGAAAAGTACCATACACATACTTTCACAAATGGTAGAACAGGAACAAAAACATCCCTTCCCACATAGTAAGAAACCCAGTTTAATTACTTAGGGCTTTGCACCCACTTACCCTAATGTTAGGGGTTTGCCTTCACATTTTCTTATATAATATAGTAACTCCATGGCCACGCAGCCACGACTACAGTGCAATACCATACATATTGAACCATGGCCAGACAAAGCATAGGCAACAACTTTACAAGTCGACTAAAATAGATACTGCTCTTCATGATCGAACTAAATAATAGACCATCTAGTCAAGACCATGAAAAATATAAAGATCCGGGTGTGTGGATGGTTGCTGAATTATTATTTGATGAACGCACTTCTGATGTAAATAAAAAAGTTCCAGTGTAATGGATTGTAATTGTACATTTATCAAGTCAAGGGATCCAAAACATTTTATACCATTTTTCAACAACTTAGTTAGGCTACATTTAAAATGTGCAGCAACAGTTTGTAGATCTTATAAAATTATTTTGAAAAGAAATGTAGGAAAATTTCAAAAGACTTGTACTAGAAGAGTACAAGGACTGAAAATGTACAATTATAAATCGGCATCTGTCAGTGCCAGATGCTGACTTCTACACTGAAGATGGAGTACAGCAGAATGACAGGAGACCACTTAAGCATACCTCTCAACCTCTTGGCACAAGAAATCTGGACAAAGCCAAAACTAATGGGGAGGCAAAGGTCCAAAAATAGGGATAATTTTTAAATATTGCTCTTATAAATTTTGAAAGCTGATAGAATAAAAGGTGTGTTAGCATGCATTTTCTGATGGATATGAAGTATGAAACTCAAATGTCTGTCATTATTTAGTGAGTTCAGTCCTCAGTGATTTGCTGGAAAACCACAAATTTTATGAGGAACGGGCCAAAAATATGAGGCAAAAATCTGAACATTCTGCGGAAATCTGGACATTTGAGAGGTATGCCCGTAAGAGAGCTGGAGAACCATGCAATAGTATAGTGTAGATGGGAAACAGGGATAATGATGCTGTAAACCAGTTAAAATTAGTTCTTAAACATGTGGGAAACTACACTAGAGCAAAAGACGTCGCAATTAGAAAGAAGTTATTTTTCCTCAGTAGAAACAAGTAGTTATACTGAAATATTGTATTTAACTGCTTGGATAACTACATGTTTTCTAATTGATTTTACTGTGTCACTATTCAAATGTACAAGTATTTGTTTTGCAGTTACATTTGATTTTGTTTAACTGCCTCTGGCCCAGGTTCTGCCTGAAAGGGTGTTTGGATCAGGCTGCTTACCTGGCTATCGTATGTTACTGAACAGGTAAGTAAAATAGATAAGTGTGACCAGTTTTCGAGGATAACATCCACTCATGAACAGAACATCTATGCAAGATCACAGATAAGCTGGAGGTAGTCCAAATAAGCCACTTAATATAAATGGGGCATTTAAGGCAGATCAGTGACACACAAGGAAAAAAGCCTGACTTTGACCTTTCCACTAAAGGAACTAACCGTGAAGTAGGAGTGAGAGGTTAGTGTTGGTTCATCTGGGGTGGGTGGTAAATCAGTCCACCTGGTAGAGGCTAGGTGCAAAAACATGCAGTATAAGAACTGGCATGCGAGTTTGTTTTCTTGCCAGACAGTGCTCTTGTCATCTGCAGGGGAATGGAGATTGTACTGCAGGCCCTGCTTTAGTAAGTGTTTGCATAAATCCACCAGAACAAAGGGTTATAGAAACCAGCACAAAAACTTCATGCATGGATGATGACTTATTGTAATCCTCTCTCAAGCTTCAGGTGAAGAACGAATGGACTTATCATAGCAAGAGACGAAGACTTTGATGGTCAGCACACATGGAGATTAAAAGAGAACAAATAAATAAATAGGACTTTTAAGATGCTGGTCAGTTTCTATAAGTACTTGTCTCATGGAAAGACTTCAGTAACTTGACTTCTGTATCCAAATGAGGGTGAGATGACAATTGTGCTGGTGTGTGCATTTGCATGAATATGTGATCAAACTAGCTGTGGTGTCCCTCTACTCATGAAAGCTTCACATATGTTATGTAAACTACTTCCAAATTTAGAAATGTTCACATAGAATTAGAACATATTTACTTAATACACAAATGAAATTATTGCCATCAAGTTTTATGTTATGGAAATCTCTCTACATTAACTGTAGTGTGCAAAAAGAAGAGAGCTGCAGAAGAGTGCAGTATATCCTGTAATCATATCGGCACCTGAAAGCATGTTATTTGTGCTAAATGAACAACATGCATAGTGTTCTTGTGTATGCTTTTCCTGTCTTTCCTTTGGAAGCCATGTCTGTCTTTTTTTTTTTTTTTTTTGAAGGGCGTACTTCCCACTGGCATTTTTTTAATTCCTATTTAATTATTTAGTAACCCAGTGGTTGGACTGGTCCCCAGACCCTTTTTGGTCTCTGTCAGGCAAAATTGCAATAATACAGAGAGACTGGATAAACGGTACAGTTATGTAAACATAATATAAAGCAAGACAACAGTAATTAAATTAAAACAGTTTTATTACTCTGGTCATAGCCTGGTCTTTCATACATGGATCGGATTTGAAGAAAGCTGTTCTAGGTAGGGGTACCACATTAGGTGAAATCTGTTCAATTATGAGCAGTGAAAGGAACATTCTGTTAATGGGGGGAGAAATTATATTAAACATCATGGGGCAATGCATATTTTGTTAATACTGCAGTTGTGTATGTGAATGATTGAAGGTTATATAGACTTGCAGATGCGTGCACACACACACACACACACACACACACACACACACACACACACACACACACACACACACGTACACTCTCTCCTTGGCTGAAATCCTTGACTGGGGATATCGGCAGGTATCATTAATATTTTCTGTTTTGTTATGAGTGATGACATTGTTTTATCACTGAAGAATGGTAAAGGGACAAGGGGGGTTGTCCATTTGCCAAAGCAAGCAGATTTATTGCAGTTGCTTTTCCTGGTTATGCATGAGAAAGCATCTGGTTAGTGACTGGCTAATAAACTGTACAAAGAAAGTTCATGTGGATGTGTTTATCCCACTCTGCCATTCCTGTTACAGGTCATAAACACCAGTGCACAGGGTGACTGAGGAATAGTGCAGTTCACTTTCCTTTGTGCACTAGTACATTGCACTTCTTTGTATGCTACTTTACTGTCACAAAATGTTCAAAATATGGTTTCTGATGTGTATGACATACACAGCCATAGCTAATACATGAAGCAGAATGCTGGCACCTAATATATTTGTCTATACAAACACTCAGCTATTAGATCTGCAGTCTAAGTTGCCATGGAAAGGTATTCACTTACCACATGATTTTCAGATGAAATATACAAGTCACAACCCATGGAAGATTTCATACTAGTAAGTAATGTGACTTCCTGAAAGGAACATTAATGTCTATTAATACTGAACACTGACAATACAGTACATAGTTATGCAAAATGTGTGGTAGCAGCAATGTAGCTCGTATGCATAATATATTAACAATAATGCGAATCAGCAACAGAACCAGAAAATAGAGCAGGTAAGGCAGGGAAATGGTAAGAAATAGAAGAATAAGTGATTTACTGGGATGAGGAAGTAAGGGGGGTCATAAGTATATGTAATACAGTGCATCATGCCTGCTGCATCCAAATTGCCTAAGAATTTTAGACTACATGTAACAAATTAACAAATTAAGACGTTTTTCATCATAGACAGATGCAGATCCTCATGAGTATTTGGGCTTACTTGGGTTATGGAATCCCTCACTGATTAGCACTGTAAATCTTTGTGCAACATTGCATTATTTCCTTGAGTACATAATGCCTTTATTTAAGTCTAAGCTATTTTATGTGTCTTTAAAAATAAGTACAAATTTCATTCATTCTGAACCTTTGCCTTCATTTCTAGTTTTTGCCCAGCCAATTGTGAGTAAAGCCAAGCCAGAGCTACTAAAATCCCACTTTATTCCCACAATGGAAAAGCTGAAAAAGAGAGCCTCAAAAGTTGTGGCCGAAGAAGAACAGCTCCGAATGGAAGCCAAGGTTGAGTCTGTTGATTCCGAGCAGATTATTCGGGATGAGTTTTCTGTTCTTTGCAGAGACCTGTATGCTCTCTATCCGCTGCTGATCCGTTATGTGGACAATAACAGGTTAGCATTTATTTTGCTGGGTTTTGGGAAAATGTATGTCTGTGTAAGAATGACAGAGAACTAGACATTTTATACCTTTTTAATGACACATTCAGCATTTTTAAAGGTGAAACATTAATACTAATCAGAGGTGTGTAAAAAGTTGGAAGAAACAAAATAGAAAAAGTCTATTATGCATTTTTATTTCTAAATTCTGGGTTAGGCAAACAGTTCTGAAAAAAAATATCTTGGGATTTTCAGAATGATTAAGAGTAATGCAAAAGTCCTAACTTGGAAGGTTTCTTTGACAAAATCTTTCAGATTTAGAGACTGCATGGTTATTGACGTTTTCCTCTAACAGGTGCCTCAGAATGAAGAGTGGTCTTGCAGACAAAGCTGCATGCTAATATGGCAGTTAGAGGAGTATCTAATGCTAATTAGCCTTGTGCTCTCCTCAGGAAATGCCATCCGCAGCTCCTGATTTGTTTGCCTCTTGAATTGCTTGACTGAGTAAAATTTTTGTCTAGAAGAAAAAAGTGACTGCAATATAAACCCAATGGCTACCCATTCACTCCTATGAGAGTACTCACAATGCAGGTAAACCCATCGAAGATGTCGGGGTGGGTGGCTGTGTGTGTGTGTGTGTGTGTGTGTGTGTGTGTGTGTGTGTGTGTGTGTGTTTGCCTGCCTGGGTGGTCGCACTTGGAGGGGTTAGGTGGGGAATCGTGTGTGTGTGTGTGTGTGTGTGTGTGTGTGTGTGTGTGTGTGTGTGTGTGTGTGTGTGTGTATGTGTGTATTGGACCATCCATGTGAGTGAATGGGTGAGTGTTTCTTGGAGTGTGACCAGCATGGTGGGATTGTTTGTAGATGACTGGATGTCTGTGTTTTACAGTAGTTTTGTGTGTGTGTCTGAGTCTGTGTCTGTGTTTGTTTTAAGTGGGTTGCCTTTGCTAACTCAATGCATGGACTGCTATGGAGAACACTAGCGTGCTTAGCTCTGACACCACAGTGTCTGATTCAGAGACATGGTTATCAGCTGATAATGATGTCTTTATGAGGTCATCATGGCTATACCTGTCTGTAAGTAACACTTTCTCAACATCATGCCTATTTGTTCAGCCCACGTTAGGCAACTAGGATGAAAGGTGAAGATTTAGGTGAATCCACTTGACAGCAGTACATTAGTTGTTAATGGCAACAACAGAGGTTTGTGTTTGCAATTACGACCAGAATAAAATGGTGATACAACATGGAATGATGTGGGTCATTCTTATTTTAGGGTCTGTATTATATTCGCGAATGCTTAGGTCGTCGAATACAACATGATCAACACCTATTCAGCGAATGCACAAGTCAGCAAAAGCTCACAACGCAGAAAAACACGTCACTGAATACTTTTACTTGGCCAACACTGTTCCACCCACTAACGAAATCAAAACACACTTCCCACTACACCGCTCGCCTACATACTACCCACCCAAAGTAAATAAATAAACCACATACATACACTAACCTAAACCCTACTTCTAAACCCAAACTAACCCTTACATACATTACTTTCTATGCACTTACCTTAACCCGCACCCTAACCCTAAGGTCCGTAACTATTGCACACTTACCTTAATAAGCTATTCCCAAACAAAACAAATAACCCACACACATACACTTAACCAAACCCTACTTCTAACCCTTACATACATTACTATCTATGCACTTACTTTAACCCGCACCCTAACCCTAAGGTCCGTAGCTGTCACACACTTAACTTATGGAGCTACACCGCAGAAGGGCCGACTATGCCGAATCGGGATTTCATATTTCGTGGTTTCCAGCATTCAGTGTACTCGCGGTTCGCTCATTAGTTGTTGATCATGCTATATTCGACAACCTAAGCATTTGCGAGTATAATATAGACCCTTATTTTACCCTCAGTGTGCGTGTCACGGGGCCAAATGAAGGCTATTATACACAAAAATTTTATTTTTTAATTATGGGGTGTTTTTTATGTATATATTTTAGTTAAACTGTTAAACAACATTAGTCTTGGTTTCATTTTTTTAAGTTTGATTAATTCTAAATTTTCGTGTATTTGTTTGACATTTGGGTAGCAGATTATTGCAGTTTCCTAGTATTAGGTAACTTCCAGGGCATGTGCATGCATGTGTATATGTCAGTGGGTATTTATATTTGTTGAGATTAATTTGTGCTACACAAGAGCAAAAGTTTGCTTCTTATTTTTAATTTATTGTAGTATTCTTTCTTTCTTTGGCATTTTTTTGTTGTTGCTGGTGGTTGATTTGCTTTTGAACTTTAAGATGCAGGCAGTTTACTTGCTTGCATGCATATGAGACTTGCTTGTGTTAATATAGCTACAGAAAAGTAGAAGGTAACTGCTATCATAACAAATTGTGCTAAGTAGCAGAAATAATTTCCTAGGTAAAGTAGCCCTCCACGGTGGTGTGTGTGGGTGTGTGTGTGTGTGTGTGTGTGTGTGTGTGTGTGTGTGTGTGTGGGTGTGGGTGTGCGCTCACCTGAATAGATCTAGGCATCTACGTTTATGTCTGTCTGTCTGAGCATCTGCGTATAGTGTGTGCATCGATGTCACTGATGGGTTTATATTTGCACATGCAGGTTAATCTATTTTTGGCACGATTGTATACAGTTTGTGCTACTGTTAGTGTGACTGCAGTTTAGGAAACTACAAATTGTTTGTGGTCCTGGTGGGGTTCTTTTTGTTTGAAATACACAAATAGCATTTTTTTAATTAGTAGGTGGCTACTATTTCAGCATGTAGGGACTTCTGGGGATTAATAACATAATCGGAATTTATGATGAAGGCAGTTGACTTGAATTACTCAGTAGTGACATGGAGTCCTCATGCATCGCATTTAACAGACTCATTGTTTTCTGTTTTAAATGTATTGCACATTTGTCCTTTCATAAAGTAAAAACATATCCATGGCTGTTTGCTCACTGAGACAGACAGAAAGTTTTTGAGGCAGCAATGCCATGTTGTGACAATGATATTAAGCCTGAGTGGGTTAAAAGTCTTTCAGTGCAAGGTTGTTTGATTACAGGAGGTATAAATCCAACATGGAACTTTGGTGAGCAGTTTGTTTTGTCTAGAAATATCGTCACTGCATCTTATCCTCCCTTACACTTTAGAAAGTGAGTTATCTGACATAATGAGCTATGAAACATGGAAAAGGTGGCACATTTTATGTGCACTTATGGTTTAGTCATTCTCTTAAAAAAGTGCATTTAGATTTTGCTGTCATTTTTAATTGCCCCAACTAGTCTTGTTAATCTGAATTTTAAATTGCATACAATACCTTTTGCTCAGTTAATTGCTGAAAATGATTTGGAAGCATTCCCACCCAGTTTCCAAAATAATAAATCAAATAATATGCTTTTAACAGCCTCAAAAAAAAAAAAAAAAAAAAAAAAAAAACATTGAATAAAATTTTTCTGGCATCTGTAGCTGGTTTTGTGGTTTGCTTTTTCCTTGATTTCTCCTTTGGCTTTGTGGTCCTGTCAAAAAAAACTTCTACCTGAGTCAGGCTGGCATGTGAAAATATGTTCAAGATATACTGAAAACTGTTTTTTTTTTTTTTTTTTATTGACAGAGCAAACTGGTTAACTGAACCTGATCCTGATGCTGAAGAGTTGTTCCGATTGGTGGGAGAAGTTTTCATTTTTTGGTCAAAATCCCATGTAAGTAACCTTACCACAGGTTCTCCTTAGTACGGTGATTAACAACTAACCACTGAAAGATGAACAGGTACTAAGACTTTGGAATTTTACTCTAAAATTAAGTTGTAAGAGTAGGTTTTGAAAGGTTAGATAAGGAATTCTAAAAAGACCACTGTATCAAATCTTATCATTTTGGCTAACTGTGTTGACACAGAGGATGCATCCCTACAATGGCTACAGCAGGATTACAATGTAGGCAACTAGGGCTTGAGTTAAAAAAGATAAAAAGCACTTCGACACAGCAGAAAAAGGCAACTAATTTAATCACAACAGGTTAGTGCTTTCACGGTCACTCAAACAACCACTTCATCAGAAAAACATTTCATAAAACAGTCAATATGTAAAAAACTATGCACCAATGAGATGCTGGAGTATCTGGCCCAGCCCTTGGAATCTGGCTGCAAGGAGTAAGGCTGAGAGATTGATGACCAGCAGTCCTAGTGTTTTTTTCCACCACATGATCTCCATGGGTGGATACTAGCAGGCTATCCTCAGGTAATCAAGTGTCAAGTGAGCCTGAGTAAAGACTCCGTAAGACATCACTGAGGGTGCACAGGCACTTGTGAAGCCAGAATCTGAGTGTTTTGCAAATTCAGCATGCAAGGACATCTGAGGATTTATAGCAAAAACAAAAGTTCCCCAGCATTTGTGGGTGATGGCAGCCTGCTACCTGACTCTTAGCAATACCACTGTGGCAATAGATGTGGTTTCGAAAAAGTAATCTACCCAGAAACCTGGGACCCCAGAGGGGCTATTCAGTGCTACTGTCACCAGCTCTGTAGACAGATTGGTTTAAATGAGCATCCTGACATAATGCAACAGTTAGCTCATGCTCACTGCAAATAGATACTACTTAAACAAGCTATTGCAGTATGTGAGACGTCTAGCTGTATTCTGTTACTGGAGGCAAAGCTCTCATATGAAGCTACAACAAATAACAAGGTTGCCAGCACCTCACATCACCATAATAAACCTGTCTGAAGCACCTCAGACCAAACAAACGGAACCACGTGCTGAGACACTTAAAACTGTTCTAGCTAAAGCCACAGAGGTCACCCAGATGCAACTCTACCAACAAGCACCCTCAACAACCTCACGAACAATGAACTCAAGCAGCCCGTATCACAAAACATGCACCTATAGCTCATGTCATCTCAGCTGGAAAGTCCATAAGGCAAACCTCTACACCATATAACATCCTAGTCATAGGGGACGTCATTGTAAGATGCACTGAAGCACCTCTCATCCTGAGTAGCATTTTACTTTCACCTAGAATGATGCCACAGTATGAACAAAAGATGATTGACTTCAACAAATGGCTGAACTTTAACTTCTGGTAGCATTCAAATGGAGTATAATATATATCTGACTGGGAGGACATGATAAACAGTCCAAACTGCTTAGCCATGGATGCCCTGCGTTTGTCCCACAAGGCTTTCATATCTTGACAAAAACCTTATCCAACCCCATAAGCCTTTTTTAGACAAAGTCAGTCTTCAAAAGTTTCCAACATAAAAAAAATTCAGATAACATTAAGGTATTGCTGCATTACATTAGGAACCTTAACAAAAAATAAAAAATACATTCCCTAGAATGCATTGATTATTACAGAGACATGGTTCAAGAATATTCAAAGCACCCCATAACAGCACTAGTTCAGACCTACCACACTAGATGAGGTAACTATATTCATAAAGCAAACTTTAACCTCCAGACTCATTAATCAGGATAATGACCTGGAACTCCTCCATGTCTAACTTACCATTAACAAAACCCCATATGACATTGTAACTATCTATAAGACCCCCTCCATGTCCTCCTTGGCCTATACCTCCTACCTGACTTGTCTGGAAGATCTAAGCATTCAGCTAAACATTACTGTCTTAGGGAACTTCAGATTCTCCTCCATCAGTAGGGAAACTTTCATTTCCCCAAACATGTATGCCCCTCACTAGATCAGTCCATACCCCTATGAGGGGAGACAGAATCCTGGTATTGATTGTCAGCAATATGAAACATTCTGTTACCCACCAATTGCAACATCCTGCCTACTCAAATCAGATAATAAAACAATTATATTCACCAGAAGGCTGAAGCCAGAAGCATCCTCCAGTAACTCATATTATTCAGAAATTATGCTGAAGCAAATGTATTAAAACTGAGCAATGACCTAATAGAAATCAACCTTCCCTTCCACCCTGATGACACCTTTATAAATGTGAATGCCTTCACTGCCAAATTCTGTGCACCGGGTAATAGCCGCATAGAAGCATCAGTCCCACTCCAAAATAAATATAATGCTGAATTTAAAAATAAACCCTTGTGATGGAACCCAAATATAAACAGGTTCTACAATAAAAGATACAAAAACTCAATGCATGTAAATGTAACCCTCCAGATGCCAAAAGTGATCTTGCCAAACTTAACAGGGAACTATGGACCCTGATCAGATCTTCCAAAGTTAGATATAAGAGAAAAATAGCTACACAAAAGATAAGCAGAAAGTGTTCTTTAACTAAGTTACAAACCTCAGAAATAATGCTCAATATTGTGCAAATAGTAAATTATGTCACACACACACACACTAATCCTGAGGAAGTAGTCAGTCTACTAGAAGATACATTTATCTCTAACTTCAACCCCACCCCCACATTCACAGATCACATGCTAGTATACACCCCCCCCAAGAAGCAAGACCTCAAAGTACTATAGAAGGCCAAGAACACTGCTTCTATGTGACTGGATAACGTACTAGTATGCCTACTGTCCAGCCTGAAACAGGCCCATCAAACCAGCACAGAGACTACTCAGTATTGGTCTCCAGACAGGGTTTGTACTGGACAAGTGAAGAACAAGAACAGTAATCCTTGCACACAGGTGGTGCATTAATGGATCCATGCAATTATAGACCAATAAGTCTGATCAGCCTCGTCTGTGAGGCTATGAAAAGGATTATTGTGTAATTAATAAATAAGGACAAAGGCAACCTACATACACTTGACCCAAGCCATTCTGGTTTTGTCAAGAGCAGAGCCTGCCTGCTTAATTTTTTTGACTTATTTGAGCAGCTTACTGAAACAATGAGTGAGAGAAAATTGGTGCATATCACATATTTGGACCTTACTAAGGCATTCAGCATCATCTCACACTCATGTATAGTTGATAAACTCACCCGGCTAAATCTAAATAAATGTAATTCCTTGGATAGAAAACTGGGTCACTAACAGAATCCAGGAAATTAGGGTGGGCAACTCAACCTCCTTTAAAAGACCTGTCACTAGCAGTAGATCCAAAGGTTTAGTCCTCGGGCCACTCCTCTTTTGGTGTTTACTTCAGTCCCCAGGCCACTCCTCTTTTGGTGTATACTTCTCTGAGATCAAAGTTAATGTTAAGGGTTTATGGCTGACCTAATTTGCAGATGAATGCAGATGACTGTGAACTTGGTGCCATCATAAACTCACCAGAAGACACCAAGATCCTCCAAAAGGGCCTTTCCCAAACAAATAGCTGGTGTCACAATCATGGCCTAAACTAAATGCCAGGAAAATGTATATTAATAATAATATCTTTGGCAAGCATGACATCCCCTGTAACAAGCACGTATCAGTAAAATTGATTTAGTCATTTGGGACCTGGCAACCTATATAGTTAATGAGCTGTCCCTTGATCACCATGCATACATTTTTATAGGAAAGTCCTTTTTCGTTGCACAGCTTATTAGAAAGGATATGGTATCCAGGTCCAGGGATATGATCATTCCACTGTATTTGGTACTTATTTGACTGATCATTGAGTATAATGTCCCCTTGGGAATGTACCTGTCCAAACACTTGATACCACTTGAACAACCACAGTGCTTTCTCACCTAGAAAATCATGGCTAGGCTTCTGAAGACCCTCACAAACAAATAGCCTAGTAAGTGCCTATGAACCTATGATATGTCATATGAGATAGGACTCTGTGTTCATAGGTTGGTACTAGGCTATCGGCCCTAGGGCCTATACAAGCCTAGCCATAACAATTCCCTGGCTATTTCTTCCCACAGTATTTACTTCCCTGGACCCCTGTCTAGCAGGGCGACTGACGTGATCCCTGGGGTGAATTTCCTATCTCCCATCCAATCATCAAGCTTCCTTTTGAAGAGGGCCAATGAGGCGCTCTGCTTGACATGTATGGGCAGTCTATTCCAGTGTAATTTAATTTTATACAGAACAGCACTTCTTTGTGTCTTCTGTGTACAATGTATCACTGGTCCTTTTAAGTTAATAATGTTTAATTATTTAAAATATAGTTGACCTTATAGAGCCATATAAAAATATTTACAGTTTTGGGTGATATTTCCACTATATACAGTGGCTATAAAAAGTGTACACACCCCTGTTAAAATGCCAGGTTTTTGTGATATAAAAAAATGAGACCACAATAAATCATTTCAAAACTTTTCCCACCTATAATGTGACCTATAACCTGTACAATTCAATTCAAAAACAAACAAATCTGTTAGGGGAAAAATAAAAAACATACAATAAGCTGGTTGCAGAAGTGTGCACACCCTTAGACTAATACTTTGTTGAAGTACCTTTTGCTTTAATTACAGCATTCAGTCTTCTTGGGTAGGAGTCTATCAGCATGGCACATCTTGACTTGGCAATATTTGCCCACTCTTCCTTGCAAAAGTGCTCCAAATCTGTCAGATTGTGAGGGCATCTCTTGTGCAAAGCCCTCGTTAGGTCACTCCACAGATTTTCTATTGGATTTAGGTCTGGGCTCTGGCTGGGCCATTCCAAAACTTTAATTTTCTTCTGGTGAAGCCATTCTTTTGTTGATTTGGATGTATGCTTGGGGTCATTCTCATGTTGAAAGGTGAAATTCCTCTTCATCTTCATACCAAAAGGGGCGATGTACTCTATAATGGGTCTAATGAGTGATGAGTAGAGGGGAACAATGACCTCTTTTTTCCTGGATGAGAAACCTTTTGTGATGAGGTGTGCCACATAGAAGGATTTCCTAACTACTGTAGCGATGTGATCATCAAAGGAGAGACTACTGTCCACCTGTGTCCCAAGGTCTCTTATCACACTTTCGGTGTTAAGTAGACTACCGCCTATGTGGTAGTTCATGGCTACGGAATTTTTACTAAAAGGGATGACAATGCACTTTTTGGCATTGAGCTTGAGGCCATGGCTTTGACACTAGGGATCTGTCTCATTGAGGCCCTTTTGTAGGATGTCCACATCGTTAGGACATTTGAATATGGCTCCTAGTTTGCAGTCATCTGCGAACTTTGTTAGCCAAAGACCTTCTGTGTTAGCCTGTACTTCAGAGAAGTAGATACCAAACAGGAGAGGACCTAGGACTGAAGCCTGTGGTACTTCACTTGTCACTGGTCTGAAGTTGGATTTAGAGTCTGCTACTTTCACAGTGTGCATTCGGTCAGTGAGCCAGATGGCAACCCATCTTGTGACATAGGGATTTATACCTAGTTTAGTGAGTTTGCCTATAATTCCAGAGTGGGGGATGGTGTTGAAAGCCTTGGCGAGATCTAGATAGGCTGTGTGTACCACCTTACCTTCATCTACAGCTTTGGTTACCACTTCAAAGAAGTCTATTAGGTTTAGGAGACATGATCTGCCTTTTACAAACCTGAACTGGGTAGGGTCCAGAGTTTGGAGATTACCAATGTCATTGTTTATAAGTTCCATGATGATACGCTCCATAGCCTTGCAGACCAGGCTCGCCAGGCTAATGGGGCGGTAGTTCCTGGGGTCCATGGTGGCTCCCCCTTTGTGGAGTGAGATAACTGTTGCTGTGCGCCATTCAGTGGGCACAAAGCCTGAGGTGAGGCTATGATTGAACATGGTACTTAGGTGGGGTGCCAGTTCGTTCTGTAGTTCATGTAGAACGCAGCCTGGGATGTTGTCAGGTCCCATGGATACTGTGTTCTTGGCTTTGGAAAGTGTGTCTTTTACCTGTGCAGCCGTGATTACAGGTACTTTGCATTCTTCCGGTATAGAGATGGTTAGGGGATGAGAGAGGGATAAAGTTAGCACTAAACCTGTCTGCCAGGATGTTGGCAATATCACTTGGTTCTGTATATTTAGTGCCATTGTGATGTAAATCAGAGCAGATCTGATTGTTGCCATTGAGATTCTTGACATAGCTATAGAGTGCTTTGTGGTTGTCTTTAGAATCAGTGGCGATTTTGTTTTCTTAACTAGCTTTGGAGGATTTTATGAGGGATCTCAGCTTCTTACTGAGGCTGACCACGGAGTTCCTCCAATCATGGAATTTTACTCTTTTTTGCAAAAGTTTCTTTCTTCTGTTGTAGAGTTGGTTTATAGCAGGGGACCACCAGATTGGCTTCCTTTTTTTGGAGGATAGCATCTTGGTTCTGTTAGGGATTCCACGATCCATGCACTCATGTAAGTGCTTATAAAGTGCAATTGTATAGGATTCAGCATTCGTATCTTTATTGTCTGTCAGCATGGGCATCGTGAAGTTTGCCACTTGTGTCTTAAGAAGCGTGAAGTTGGCTTTGGAGAGATTTTTTACGGTGGTTTCCCTAATGGAGGGTGGGGCTGAGATGTGGATGTCTAGGGTGATTTGCTTGTGGTCGGAATTGACCAAAGAGGAATTGACCTCTGGTGTGGAACACTGGTCGCCCATGTTGGTAATGACCAGGTCTAGGATATTGCTGCCCCTGGTGGGGGTGTGGATAAGTTGATCCAAGGCGTTGGAATTTATGAATTCCAGAAAACGTTGAGCACAAGAGTTGGTACATGAGTAGTTTTCCCAGTTAATGGTGGGGTAGTTGAAATCGCCCATTATTAGGGTGTTAGATTGTACCCTAATATTTTCCAGTGTATCAAGAAATGAGTGGGAATCCTGGGGCATGGTGGGGGATCTGTAGCAAGCTACAATTTGCATTGCAGTCTTTCCCAGAGTTAGTTGCACTTGGATAATCTCAGATGCATTATGCTGAGCAACTAGCCTGGAAGTGTGGGTATCCTTAATGAATATGGACACGCCTCCGCCTTTAGTGCTTTGGTCCAAGTTAGGTGGCCGAAAGGTGTGGTATGAATTATAGCCTGGTAATGCAGGGGTGCTCTCTGGAGCCTTGAACCAGTTCTTCCCTGACTTTCTCTCTAAATATACCATGACTATTTTTCCCTCACTTCATATTGCAATTTCTGTTTGTATTAGACTAACTTACCTTTAATTTCTGTGCATACTGTCTAAAATTTCTGGAAATATTAAATGATTTTCATATAACTTGTACTGATTCCTAACCGATGTTTTTATATTATGTCTAATTTGTTATAATTATTTGAATTGTAGATGCTTTTGTTTTATTTTTGAAGATTCTAAAATGATTTTTAAAATGTTTTGTGATAATGTAGAGCTTTTCTCCCGAGGCCTCCACTGAAAATAAGTTTCTACCCAGTCAGACTTTCCTGGTAATCGAATGTCAATAAATAAGTAATTAAATATGAACTGAGGCAGGCATCCAGTTTACCAAGAACATACCTGGAATAAAGTTAAAGCTGAAGTTCACAGTCTTAACTCGTATTGTATGCATTTGACATTCTGTTTGTTTTACAGCCAGAGTACCAAAAACCAAGGGTTATGTTAATTAGTTGAATACATTTGGGGAGTTTACTCTGAATAATCGCATTTCATTTAATCGGTATACAATTATTTGGTGCCAAAACATGTAAAACCTAGGGAGGCCACTACTGAAAATAGTGACACCCCCCAAGGGGCTGGTAGAGGCAATCCTCACTTCATCCCCTCACTTGGGGGCAAGCCCACACACCCTCAGAAGTGTGTATATTAGATAAACAGAGAGATATAGTTATAGTTATAGATATAGCTATAGGCATATATGTGTCACAGTAAGAGATTGAAGTATACTTAGTTCAAATTCCGCTCTTGTATGTAAAAATACACTGAAGAGCAGAATTATCAAAGTAAGGCACTTTGAATAAAGTAGGTGTTCTGTGCAGCGGGTGCGAGCCTGTCATTCCTCACACTCTCACTATTTTTAATATCTTAGCCCTGAGATCACGCAGTACTGGGGAAAAGGAAAAATTCTCCTATCTTCTGTAGTCTGCAATTTCATTCAAATACCAGACTTCCTCTAACTCTGATCAGAATGTATTTTAATAGATCATTTTAATGTGAATGAAATCCAACCAAGGGTGACATATACAGTGGATTTAAAAAGTGCACACACCCATGTTAAAATGCCAGGTTTTTGTGATGTAAAAAATGAGACCACAATAAATCATTTGAAAACTTTTCCCACCTTTAATGTGACCTATAAACTGTACAATTCAATTGAAAAACAAACAAGTCTGTTAGGGGAAAAAATATAAAAAATAAAAAACGTACAATACACTGGTTGCATAAGTGTGCACACCCATAAACTAATACTTTGTTGTGTGTGCGCAACCTTAAACTAATACTTTGTTGAAGCACCTTTTGATTTAATTACAGTATTCAGTCTTCTTGGGTAGGAGTCTGTTAGCATGGCACAACTTGACTTGGCAATATTTGCCTACTTTTCCTTGCAAAAGTGCTCCAGATCTGTCAGATTGTAAGGGCATCTGTTGTGCCCAGCCTTCTTCAGGTCACCCCACAGATTTTCTGTTGGATTTAGCTCTGGTCTCTGACTGGGCCATTCCAAAACTTTCATTTTCTTCTGGTGAAGCCATTATTTTGTTGAGTTTGATGTATGCTTGGGGTCATTGTCATGTTGAAAGGTGAAATTACTCTTCATCTTCAGCTTTTTAGCAGACACTTGAAGGTTTTGGGCCAAAAGTGACTGGTATTTGGAACTGTTCATAATTTCCTCCACCTTGACTAAAGCCCCAGTTCCAGCTGTAGAAAAGCAACCCAAAAGCATGATACTGCCACCACCATGCTTCACCGTGGGGATGGTGTTCTTTTGGTGATGTTTTTGCATCAAACGTACATTTTGGAATTGTGGCCAGAAAGTTCAACCTTCGTCTCATCAGACCACAACTCATTTTCCCACATGCTTTTGGGAGACTTGATGTATTGTTTTGCAAATTTTAACAGGGCCTGGATGTTTTTCTGTGTAAGAAAAGCCTTCCTTCTTGCAACCCTACCCCATTGTCCACACATATGGAGAATACGGGAGATTGTTGTCCCATGTAGTACACAACAAATACTTACCAGAATTTCCTGCATCTCCTTCAGTGTTGCTGTAGGTCTCTTTGCAGCCTCCCTGACCAGTTTTCATCTTGTCTTTTCATCAATTTTGGACGTATATCCAGTTCTTTGCAATGTCACTGTTGTCCCATATTTACTCCACTTTTTGATGACTGTCTTCACTGTGATGTTCATCGTGTTTCACTGTTGCAGTCATGACTGTAGGGTTCTCCCCTGCCGGCAGGCAGCCCCCGGTCGGCCAGAATCCCAAAGTCTGGGTCCGGCGTCGGCTGTTCAACCATGCTCCCTGACGTCAGAGTGCCAGGAGTATAAAGCTGACAGCCGACGCCATCTTCTCCAGTCTTTCTTGCCGTGCGGTGATAGCAGTTCGCAAGTGCCGGTCGGCTGGCTCCTGACGAATTTTTCTATATACTTCGGTCCGAAGACTTTCTTCTCCACTCAAAGCTAAGTACCCCGTTGGGGAAACTTTTTTCTTGCTCCACTCCGATGTCAGAAAACGTTAATAATTGTATTTCATGTGGGAAGCAAATACCTCATAAGGATTTTCATTCTTACTGTATTCCTTGCTTAGGCCCTGACCACGACGTAGCTAGTTGTCGGTTTTGTGCTAGATTCAATCAACGTACAATTAAGCGAAGGTACGATTTTGCTTTTCATTACTTCGGTAGGCGCTTTAACTACAAAATGTCATCGGATACGGTCCCAGCTACTGGAGTTCACAAACGTCGCAAGGATAAAGACAGGCCTCCGAGGTCCAAATCTGATGATAGCGCACAAGCGGAGCCAGCTTCAGGTTCGGCCGTCGTCATTGAGGCGCTTTTGCAGCCCCTGTCGTCGGCCATTTCAGAACCGATGGCCGAAACGAACTGTCATGAGGAGCCAACCAGGCCTTTAAATATTTCTGTTGCAGGACCTTCGGACAATGCTCCTTCAGATGGGTCCGGTGCCACTGTGCAGGTACCGGCTTCCGAAGGGGTTTTCAGGCCTGCTCAGCTACTAGTAAAGGCAAAGCCAAAGACAAAGGCAAAGACTCCTTCTAAATCAAAGACTTCAACACAGGCCTCTTCTGAACCGGCTCCCAAGTCACAGAAACAGTTACTCAAGATGGCGGAGGATTTACTTACTATGATTAGGGGTTCACATCCCCCTCCAGACAAAAGGCCAAGGCAGGATGTTTATTATGATTCCTCTGATCAGGCTTCTGTTTCCTCAGTTTCTTCTTCTGATCAGGAATATTCTTTCCCTCCTTATGAGGATTCTGATGCTGAAGAATCCATCCCTTCAGCTTCTCCCCTTGAGGATTTATCTTTTGGGGAAACTTTGCATGAAATGAGGGAACATTTCCACTGGGAAGGACAGGAGTATTCGGAATCCAAGAAAAGACTGAGGGATTTTCTTCTTCTTCTTCCCCAACATAGACCCCTGGCTATTCCTCCTGTTTTGGATATTGTGGATGATACCTTTTCGGAGGCTAACTTAACCCCTGACTCTTTTCCTCCTGCTCCTGTTAAGCCTGATAGATATTACAGGGTTCCTGATTCCCATCAGTTTTTATACAAGAACCCTGCTGCTGACCCTGAAACCATTTCTCAGGGTCCTAAGGGAGTTAAGGCCGCTTCTGCCAAAAATCTCATTCCTACTGAAAAGGATTCTCGATCCTTAGAAAGATGGGGCAAAAAGGTGTACACTTCTGCTACTTTGTCCATTAGGGCTTTAAACTGTCAGTTTCATATGCTTAAATACCAGCAATTTCTCTTGTCTGTCTTAAAACAAAAGCTTACTTCCATTTCTGCCTGTGCAGATGATAAGGAATTACATGACTTATTGCATGCCACTGAACAGGTTGGGAAGCATGGTTTACACTGTGGATTTGATGCCTTGGAGGCTTCTTGTAGGGCTGCGGCCTCTGGCACAGTCATTAGAAGGCATGCATGGCTAAAGAAACAAAATTTACCTGAACAAGTAAAGGCTAAATTATTGGTTGCTCCTGTTCAGCATAATGTTTTGTTTGGATCAAAAGCTGAAGAGGTGATTAAAAAGATGGAGGATAAGGCGAAATCCATGCAAACAGTTAAAGATTTCTTACAAGTACAGCCAACTAGATTTAGCAGGAATTGGCCTTCAAAAAATTGGTCCTTTCCCACTTCAGACAGGCCTCAGAGGGGTAGATATAGACGCTCCAGAGGGAGGCCTCAAACACAAGCTGCTTATAGACCAAGACAGTGGACTGCTTCCACCCCTAGGGGAGGAGAGGACAGGTCACAATCTCAAAGGAAACAAACTCAATGACTCCCTCTGTTGGGCTACAGGAACTTCTTGCCTGGAAGCTCCTCTCGGAGGAAAGCTCTCTCTTTTTTATCAAAATTGGACTCAAATAACCCAAGACAAATGGGTTTTGGATGTGGTTTTAAGAGGTTACAAATTCCATTTTCATACCTTGCCAAGGCCAAGCGGATGGCCAGACCTTCCAAAACATCAATGGACGGAGGCCTTAAACCAGGTGGAAGCTCTTTTTGGCTATGAATGCCATAGAACTGGTTCCTCTTTCAGGGATGGGAAAAGGTTTTTACTCAAGGCTCTTTCTAGTCCCAAGGAAGCAAAACTCATGGAGACCCATTCTGGATCTGTCGGCTTGAATACCTTTCTAGAGATTCCAAAATTCATGATGCTTACTCTACAGCAGCTACTTCCAATGCTGTCCAAAGTTGCATGGATGGTAACTTTGGATTTAAAGGAGGCATATTTACACATTCCCATCAGGCAGGATAGCAGAAAATACCTCAGGTTCAAGGCCGGATCGAGGCACTTTTAATTCTCTGCGCTGCCCTTTGGATTGTCTACTGCGCCCAGGGTCTTCACCAAATGCCTGGCTCCAGTAGTAGCTTACTGCAGACTCAAGGGAATTCAAATTTACCCTTATCTGGACGATTGTCTAATTCAGGCAGACAGCAAGGATGTCTTACTCCAGCATCTAGAATTTGTACAGAACCTCCTCAAGTTCCTGGGATTCTCTGTAAACATAAAAAAGTCAAATTTGACACCATCACAACAGATAACTTTTCTGGGTGCACCTCTAAACACCTCAACCCAGATGGCATTTCTGACATCCGAAAAACAATTACAGCTGGCTTCAACTTTCAAAACCTTGGCAACTCTAACTCAACTATCTGCAAGGAAATTCCTGCAGGCTTTGGGTTACATGGCCTCCTGCATCCTTCTCGTACCATATGCAAGACTACACATGAGGAAAATACAGTGGTACCTAAAAAGTGTATGGTCTCAGCATTGCCACAGTTTAGACATACTGATCTCCGTCCTTCCTTGCTTTCAAAAGGAATTTCTTTGGTGGTCCAGGGCATGTGCTCTAAACAAAGGGAAACCCTTTCGTCTGCCTCCTGCCACTCAGATTCTAACCATGGATGCCTCGGATTATGCTTGGGGAGCCCATTTTCTGGGAAATTGTCTGCAGGACCTTTGGACAAAGGATCAGAAGCACCTGCATATCAACTTAAAGGAAATGTTAGCTGGTCAGAAAGCTCTATTGGCCTTCAGGAATCTTTTACAACCAGGACAATTACTAATACGGACAGACAACACCACAGTTATGTGGTACATAAACAAGCAAGGGGGATCTCATTCCTACCCCCTTTGCAGACTAGCCATGGATCTATGGAACACAGCTCTAGCTTGCAATCTGGATCTTCAAGCTCAGTTTCTACCAGGGAAACAAAACCTCCTGGCAGACAGTCTGAGCAGAAACCTTTCGGATCCACACGAGTGGATGCTGGACACCAAAATATTCAGGATGATAACAGCAGTCTGGGGATGCCCTCACATAGACCTCTTTGCATCCCATCTCAATCATCAACTACAGAATTTTTGCACCAGGACTTTCCACAGAGAAGCTTGGAAAGTGGATGCCCTGTCATTCAGTTGGAGGAACCTCTTGGGATAGGCCTTTCTGCCTCTTCCTCTTCTTCCACGGGTTTTATTGAAGATAAAACAGGACAAGCCCAAGATGATAATCTTGCTGGCTCCAAATTGGCCTCGGCAGTTTTGGTATCCAACTCTAAAAAACCTATGCCTGGAGCCCCCTTGGGTTTTACCTCTGTCTCTGAACCTTCTGTCCCAGCATCAGGGTCAGGTTCTACACTCTCATGTCAGAACTCTCAGCCTGGTGGCCTGGTTAATCCAGGGCCTTTGATTTCTTCTTTACTGCCCAAGCAGGTTATGGATGTCATTTTAGAAGCCAGACATCCTAGCACTAGAAAATCTTATGCAGGAAAATGGAAAAGATTTTGTTCCTGGATGCAGGCTCAGGATTCTGATCCTCTTCTTCCTAACATTACTTTAATTTTACTTTACTTGACAGATCTCTTACATAAGGGTCTCTCTTTTTCTTCCATTAAGATACATGCCTCTGCTATTTCTGCTCATTATAATTCAGACCCTCCCATCTTTTCCCACCAGCTCATGAGACAGTTTCTCAGAGGAGCTAAGAACTTAAGACCTCCTAGATCTCCTCCCATTCCTGCTTGGGATCTCAGCTATGTTTTGGAAAAACTAACCTTGCCTCCTTTTGAGCCTGCTGCCTCTTCTGACATCAAGTTTTTATCTTGGAAGACAGCTATCCTGTTAGCCCTTCGCTCTGCCAGGAGAGTTTCAGAGTTACAAGCTCTTATGGCTGTGGAACCTTATATTATTTTTCATCGAGACAGGGTATCTTTGAGGACAAATCCTACTTTCATGCCTAAGGTGGTTTCCAAAGTGGCTTTAAATCAAACTATCCACTTGCCAACCTTTTTCCCCACTCCTCAAAATAAAGGGGAAAGGATCTTACATTCCTTGGATGTACACAGACAACTACGTTTTTACCTGAACAGAACCAAGGACATCAGAAAATCAGAACAATTGTTTGTTTCTTATGCTTCAAGTTCCCAAGGTAAAGCAATTTCAAAACAGACCATTTCTAAATGGATTGCTCATGGAATCAGATTTTGTTATTCTCACCATGGAAAGCAAATCCCAGGGAGTATACGGACTCATTCCACCAGAGCTGCTGCCACTTCTGCAGCCTTCCTCAGGGGGAGTTCCTACCAAGGACATTTTGGAAGCTGCAACTTGGAGTTCAGTGCATACTTTTTCTAAGCACTACAATCTACCTCTCTACTCTAAGTCTAGGGCAGGCTTTGCCTCTGCAGTCTTGCAGGGCCTTTTAGCTGCCCCTTCCTCTTTATGACCACCTCCCTTTCTTTCAGCTTTGGGATTCTACCGTACAGTCATGACTGCAACAGTGAAACACGATGAACCTAGTACAGTTGTGTACACCTACCATAAATGTAGATGTTCGAGTGTCTTCACTGTTGCAGTCTGGGTTTCCCTACCTCCTGTCCCCTCTTATTTTTACTTTTGTGTATTTCCTTTTTTCGCCATTCTTCTGAGGTGTATTTGCAAAGGTTATGGGACCTTTTTCATTTTGGGACTCCTGACATCTGGGGCAAGAAAAGCTGGAGAAGATGGCATCGGCTGTCAGCTTTATACTCCTGGCGCACTGATGTCAGGGAGCATGGTTGAACAGCTGGCGCCGGACCTAGACTTTGGGATTCTGGCCGACTGTGGGCTGCCTGCCGGCAGGGAAGAACTCTACAGTCATGACTGCAACAGTGAAGACACTCGAACATCTACATTTATGGTAGGTGTACACAACTGTACTTTCCATGGTATAGCCAATGCTGTGGAAATTTTTTTGTACCCTTCTCCTAACTGATACCTTTCAAAAATGAGATCCCTTTGATGCTTTTTAAGCTCTCTGTGAACCATGGCTTTTGCTGTAGCAGGCAGCTGAGTAAATGTCAGTTAAATCCCTCTAGGACAGCTGAACTTTATTTGGGGTTAATCAGAGTCTATTTAATTGATGGCCATTGTGTACCTAAGAAGACTGAATGCTGTAATTAAATCAAAATGTGCTTCAACAAAGTATTAGTTTAAGTGTCTGCGCACTTATGCTACCAGTGTATTGTATGTTTTTTATTTTTTATATTTTTTCCCCTAACAGATTTGCTTGTTTTTGTATTGAATTGTACAGGTTATAGGTCACATTAAAGGTGGGAAAAGTTTTGAAATGATTTATTGTGGTCTCATTTTTTATATATCACAAAAACCTGGCATTTTAACAGAGGTTTGTAAATTTTTATATCCACTGTGTGTGTGTGTGTGTGTGTATATATATATATATATATATATATATATATATATATATATATATATATATATATGTGTGTGTGTGTGTATATATATATATATATATATATATATATATATGTATATATATATATATATATATATATATATATATATATATATATATATATATATATATAGATATACATGAACACTGGCTCTAGGTAATTGTCACTGTTGATGTGACACCTTGACCTCGTGTGCAAAAATGAGGAAAAAAAGGTTGTGGATATGCAAAAAATATATACATGTATGATTATATGTTATTTCTTGTTAAGTATGTAACTGGGTAGGTAAGTTGTCTGTGGCTGTTGGTGTACTAGTGTGTGTTTTTGCATTACCCCTAGGATGGACAACTCTAAGCTCTTCTGGGTTCAAGAAGTTTGTATTGTGCATGCATAAACTGCCTCCACAAGATTCCCACAACAAATGTGCATACTGTTTTGTAACTGTCCACATAGGGATTGATTGTGAGGTATTTGTGCTGCTTTTGGTGCTTGGGCCATTTATGAGAGATGCCCTAGGATTGTTGTTAAGGGTCGTTTCAAGCCATCTCCTATCTCTGCCTCCTCTCCCTCACCATGTAGGAAGTTTGACAAGTGGGTGAAGCAGAGGCCTAAGAATAAAGATTCTAAGACCCATGAAAAAGAGTGGGAGGATTGCAAGAAAACCCACCTTGTCTTCAGAGGATTTCACAAAGCCAAATGTTCCCTGCCCTTCAGCCCCTCTGGCTCCAGCCCCTTCAAGTCCCTCTGTGTCAATTCAGCCCTGGTCTCCAGTACTTCTCATATTGGAGTCTTCAAGCTCCCTAGCCCTTAGCATACCTAACCCCTTCCTGGCTAAGAACCCTAGGACTTCTTCAGACCGACTACAATTGCCCTTCTGCCCTATCACTACAACAGATTTTTCCCTAAGACCACCCGCCCCCCTCCTCAGGTCCAGAATTTTGCTTCACAGATCCATGTGTCAGATCAGAAGTCTACCACGAGGCCAGAGAAGGCAACAGTCTCAGCAGTTTAACAGGTAGCACACATTGCCTTTGGTTGATAAGACTGCGGGTTCTATTCCCACACCAGATAGTTGGATTAATTTTTGTGTCCTGTATGGACAGGGGCAGCTTGTAGATGCTTTAAGGCACAGGTGTATACCAAAGCCCTTCCACTCCACGGGTGTTGATAATTGTGAAAATTGGGATATGAATGGCTAGACTTAAAAATGCTCTAGGGCCATTAGCCTAGTAACCTCATATGATCCTATGATCATATGATTCGGTGGCCTCTTCCTTTAGGTCTTCCAGGTCAGTCAGGAACCTCAAACCCTCAGATTTGAAACTATTGATAAGTTCATTCTTACAGGCTGTGATCCAGTTAGGCATTATCTCAGCATCTGTGGCTCTGAAGGTGTTGGCTTCTACATTTGTTGTTCCTTCATCGGTACCTTCAACTCCAGAATTATCTCGTCTGATCATGCTGCCTTCCCCTCTGGAAGCACTGATGGCTTGGCCACTTCAGTTGCTGATGACATCTTTGCATTCTGAACTCTGGCATTGTTGGAGCCAGGCTGTGCAAGCCCGTGTTCCCGGGTCAGGGTCGACCTTCTGGATCTCAGAGTTGTACTTGCCTTTGGGTGCTTTGGCTTTTGACAGTTTGTCTCAGTCTTGATGTCAGAGCCTTTAAAGTCAGCACCAGGCACTGCATCTCATTCAGTTTGCAAGTCTGAAGAGCCATGAGTCTGGTCATCCAGCTTCGGTTTTGGCCCTTGAAGTTGTGGAAAAGATCCTCTCCTGTTTGGAGAGGGGGACTTGAGCAGTGTCTTCAGATCTGCCACAATCTGTCCAGTCTGTGCCTGTGGTCTTCATTAGTTGCCTCCTGGACAGCCTGCACCCTTAGGTCCCCAGGTTTCCCTTCATTCAAGGCCACCTGCTTCTACTGTGCCCCCTCCTGTTTCCCCTTTTACAGAGGTGCATAGCAGGAGTAAGTCCAAGAAGAAGCACTTGGATTCCCCTAAGGAATAAATGATAAATGAGGGGCTCTCCCAGAACTCTCAATGATGATGCCTCCTTTGCTGATTTGATGAAATTATTGAGGTAACAGTGGGACAGAGCCACTGAATTCCCTTCCCCAGAGAAGTCAGTGTTTCTGGAGGCCTTCAGGGCAGACCCATTCACATCTTTTGTGGTCCCCCTCTGGATACTGTTATAGCCCTGGTGTATCGGAGGGCTTGGAGAAAACCCGATATGGGGAATCCATCCCCAAGAAACAAGACAAAATTCTGATCCCTGCTAAGGACAGACCCCTCTGGAGCAAGGACCCAACGGTGGATGCCATTGTGATTATGGTAGCCACTAAAAAGGGCATCACTGAGAAGAGGAGGCTCAGAAGATGCTGGAGGCTCAGCTGTCTACTATGTGGTCCATATCTAACATCTCCAAGAGGCTGCTGCCCAACACCACCAATGGGACATCCCTCGTAGCAGGAATTTACATTGCTCTGCGTCATCTTGCCTGGATGTGCTTGTGAGGGCAGGAGACATCTCTTTCTTCACAAAGCACAGCAACATTTCCAGGACACTCCTAGTGAAAGTTCCCCCAGCAGCAGGGGAGCAACCATAACAGACATTGCCCACAGGGCAGGGGTGATCTGCAAAAAACAGTGCTTCCATGGGGCCTTCTCCAGGAAGGCCCTTCCAGCACCCCTGAAGGGTTTCCCAACTGCTGCTGTTTGGAGGCAGATGTGGGGGGTTGCTTGGCTCTTCATCCAAAAGCTTGGAAAGCTATCACCTCAGGTGCATGGGTGTTGACAGTCTTATCCACAAGTTATACCATTTTGTTTTGGTTTACTCCAAGAGATTCACAAAAATACCTTCGGGATGTTCCACCCCACCAAAGATGGGGGCAGCAGTAGAGATTCAGAAATTGTTGGTCAGCTGAGTCATCCAAGAGATCCGTGCAGACCAACGAGGCTCCAGAGTCTGTTCCAAATTCTTTTTGGTTCTGAAGAAAAAACATGGATCACTGCATCTCAGAAAATTGAACCAATATGTCAAACAGACCAAATTCCGGATGGTCACGGTGCAATCCAATCTACCCTCTTCTGAAGAAAGATGACTGGATGTGCTCAGTGGATGTTAAGGGTACATACCATCACATAAAGACAGAGTGGCACTGCAGTAGATTCCTGGGCTTTCAGCTGGGGGCCAATCATTATCAGTTTCTGGTTCTGCCCTTTGGTCTTACCATAGCTCCCTGGGTGTTCACCAAATGTATGGCAGTAGTGACAGCCTAGTTCAGGCTGCAAGAGTTCCCTTAACTGGATGATTGGCTCCTCACTTCATCAAGACAGGTATCCCTCATCAATGCCTAAGAGTCCATTCTCCAGCTGTGGCTGTCTTTAGGCATAACAGTGAATCATGAAAAGTCCAATCAGGAAACATTTCTTTTGTTAGAGTTTATCTGGTGACATATGGATGTGGTCAATCAGGCAGCAAAGTCACCATTTTCAAGGCTAAGTTCCTTCCATCTACAAGACCACTTCTGTGAGTTCCCAGGCCCTCTGCTGCTTATCTCCTTTGACACGTGGCAGCTTCTATTTATTTCAGGCCTCTTCTGAGATTCAACATGAGAGTCTTACAGAGGACTGTTGCAGTTCAGTGGTCCTGACTGACCCATCCCATGGATTTTCCAGTGCTTCTTGCAGGTGTTTGTCTCCACCACATTCAATGGTGCTTGAATTCTCCCCTGCTCATGGCAGGGGAGCCCTTTTTCTCCCCCATCCCCTTGCCACGGTGACTAGAGATGCTTTTCTCTTGGGACTGGGGTGAGAGGCATTTAGAGGGGAAGACTGCCCAAGGTACCTGGTCAAGGAAGAAGACAAATCTTTATATCAATGTCTTGGAAATTAGGGTCCTCCTCCCCAAGGGTGTGATTGCCATACAAACCAACGACACATCTGTGATGTGGTATTTGAACAGAGAAGGGTAGACGTAATCCTATCCCCTGTGGTGGGAGGCCATGAGGGTTTGGTAGTGGTTGATTTCATCTCTATGGTTTCTGATTGCAATACATATCGCAGGATGATCCAGCACCCTAGTGTACGTCTTGAGCAGGAACATTCTTGTGCCCCATAAGTGGTTCCTGAATTCCAAGACAGTGAGGCAGATTTTCAGCCTCTGGGGTACCCCCTGCTGAGATCTTTTTGCTTGCCCATCCTCCTACCCAAAGTGCAGCAGCTTTTATGCCCTGAACCCCCCCACAAGGACAATCACCAAGGGATGCAGTTCTGCATGCATGGCCTCTGAGTCTCCTCTACACCTATCTCATGATGCCCTTGATAATTAAATTTCTTCACAAGGCAGCCTATTGCAGAGCGACTGTCATTGCTGTCTTCTGGCCCCGACATATTTGGCTCCTCTTTCTTTGACCTCACCTTCTTCACCTGTCCTGAGTGATGGATCCAGCTCTGGATCTGATTTCTCATCCTGTAAAATTACTGCTTCCAAATATTTGCTCATTCAAGATATCAGTATGTTTTTTCCCTGTTCCAGTGAGGACTAGTGATCCCATAATCTCTGTGAGAGTTATTCACATACTTTCTTCATCCCAAAAATCCTCCGCCAGAAAAGTTTACACTAGTAAATTTAAAAGATTTTCTGTCTGGCTTCTGCCATAGTTATGGATGATTTTTCAGCCCCTTTAGATGCTATCTGGACTTTTTGGCTTAATTTTCCATTCAGTTCTTAGTTATTCAACTATTAATTATTAAATTAATTATTAAATAAACTATTATTTTCAAATCTCTGAAAAGTTCTGGTACCCTTAATAATTGTAAGCAGGGGCTTGGGAGATGAAACATTTACATGCAGGGGCCTAGAGAATGTTTCCCAGTTGTCTGTGTCCATTAGAGACACAGGTGCCAAATCGGGGATGCATTTCCTGTTCCCCATCCAACTGTCCAAGTTACACTTGAATTGAGTTAGGGAGGGACTCTGTTTATATGAATGAGAAGCCTGTTCCAGAGAAGGAGTAGTCTCTGGGATGTATACCTGTCTCTCCAGCAGGTCCTATTTATATCACAGGCAAGGTTTAAGTCTTTAAAATGAGTTATTTTATGCTGCTTGTTTTGCAGATATAAAGGAGGCCCATCAAAGTATGGTCTGACAATGCTTTGTATGCCAGGCACAGATCTTCCCATCAACAGCCTGTAGGAGACAGAATTTAGTGATAGGTCTTTGAGGCTGTCTGCAGCGGACATGTTATTTACACCCTGTATTCTTTTAGTGAGGAGCCACTGTGGATGTTCCAGCTGGTTGGATGTGTCTGGTTAGGTAGATACTAAAGGGGACATTGTACTCAATGACAGGTCTAATGAGTGCTGAATACAGTGGAATGGTGTCTTTCTTATTAGAATATTTGCTTCATTGTTTGGATGTTCATAGATAACTTAGATTATATCTGGATACAACCAAAAGTTTCAGGAAATCTGACCCATTCTTTGTTTCCTTTGATAAGACAATACTTGGCAAGCCTGTTACCAAAGTGACCCTAACCAAATGGCTTTTTGATTACATTTCCTTGGTATACTCCTTGAAAAGAATTCCTTTACCTGCAAAGCATTAATGTCATTTTACAATGGTGATGGCTACATCAACTGCCTTTTTCTCTTAGGCTTCTATTGATGATATTTGTGCAACTGCTACCTGGTCTGGTACTTGTACCTTTGTGTCCCATTACAAACTGGATGTACTGTCTAGATCTGGAGCTTATTTTCGTTCCACCATTTTGTGGAATGTTCTCTCCTAGAGCCTCCATGGGGTTTTTACTGACTGGGGACTTTGTCCCACAGGTTGAGACCAGACAGATAAGACAATATTGGATACAAACGTTGCATACTTATCGTACGGATAGATCTATGTTTCCATCCATTTCAACCATCCTTCCCTCCACGACCCTTCCAAATTGTCATTTCTGTAATGACTTCTTCCAGATCAGCATTGGTGCTCTGGTCTTGAAGCCTGCACAAAAGAAACTGTCTCTGTGATCCTGTCTTCCTTGACTTCCTTTTCTCCGTCCTGATTATGATTAGTAGTGGTTTGGAGCTTTTGAACTGGGACAAACTCAGTCTGAGAAGCAAGTGTAACAGTAGGGGTTTATGGGTAGAGGAGGCAGAGCTCTGAGTCTGAAGATTCTAAATATGGCTAGCTTCATATCTGAGCAGAATCCGTTGACCCACAGTTTGAGATGTATACATACAGACAACACGGATCTACTGTTGTGGTAAATACATAACATTTGATACAATATTGTCTGTTTTCATCCAGTTCAACCTTTAGTTTATTGAATCTCACTGACTCCAATCCCAACACCTTTTGAGATGCTTTGGATCCACGGCTCTGACTCCTCCCCTAACCCTAATTCCCTCTGTTCTCCAAAATAACTCAGATCTCATTTGTCACTTGATTCACAAGTATGTGGTCTTTGAGGGCTCTGACTTTATAGGAGATAAGTGATTCTTTGGTAGTTTTTTGAGCTATCCTTTTTGACTACTTTCCTTAGCTACCTCCCATCTTATATTTCTTAACTTGTAATCCTCCTTAATTTACAAAAAAATAACTTTCTTTGTCTTTTTTTAACAAATTCATTACTATTACTGTTACTAATAATTTTTTTCTAGTGCCTTCTTTTCCTAGCTCTGAGTGTCTAGGAAGTAGGGTTTTATGTAGTCCTTTGATTTTTTTTTTTTTAGTCAGTGCTGGTGCCTTATTGTTTTGCCCATTATGTTGGACAAGATCACCAGTTTTGAGAAGTGTTCAGCCTGAGACCCTTACTCTTTGTGTGTCTACTGCCTGGGGGTTGCATGCCTGGGTACTCACTGCTAGGTATGTGCCTATGGAGCTGGGGTGGGTCAGAGGAGAAGATGTCTCTCCTATCTCTTTGGTGGATTGGAGGTGTATTTCTTTGGCACCTGTTGTGTCCTCTGCATTCGAGGCATTTGAAAGGGTTTTCTCCAGACCGAGAGAAGAGATGTCTGCCATGCTTGAATCCATCACCAACTCCATTGGATACGGCATCTAAATCTATACATCCTGGTCGACTGGGACAGTCAGCGTCCTTCAGCCTTGGGGGTGATCACCCTACAAGCTCCCAGTCTGATTCTGACTCTTCCTCAGAAGCTCAAATGAGGCAGGGTCCTAAGAAACAGACTTATAAAAGGAGACTCTTAGACTCCTTCCCAGAATCAGTCACTGAAGACGCAGACTTTGATGAGGCTGAAGGGCTCCCATGATCCTCTCTAGAAAAAATCACCTTCAGTGACATTCTTGAATTGATGAAACAATGAGGTAGTTGGTCCTCCAAAAGCACCCTGTCATGAGCAGCCTGTGTTCCTCCAGGCATTTGGGAATGGCTTTTCTACTTCTTCAGTGGTACCACCTGCTTATCACCTTATAGACCTAATGGAATAGTGGGCATGAACTTGATGTGGTGGAGCTGATACCACAAAAGCCAGGCAAGATTTTAGCTGTCTGTAGGAATAGAACACACTGGACCAAGGGTCCCGCACTGGATGCCATAGCTGTTGCAGCAGCCACAAAGAAGGAACTGTCAGAGGGGAGTAATTCTGTCCATCCCCCTAACAGGGAGTTGTGGCTTTGGACAGATTCATGAACTGGAAGCACACTTCACCAACCTTTCAAGTTATAGCATTGAATTACTTTTCCCATATGACACATTTATAGAAGCACTTGATGAAGGAGCTGACTAAGTCCCTTTCTGGTACCTTACCGGTGGACATGCAGAAATCAGTGGAGTTCTAGTTATCTACCCTACAGTCTATGTCCATCTTATCTATATACCTTATCCAACAACTACTCGAAACAGCAAAATCAAGACCACTGGCTCAGACACAAAAAACTTTATTTCTTCTCTTTCGCTCTAGCGCCTCGGTACAAGACCTTCAAGGAGTTACAAACTTTACATACAAATGTATTACCTTTTATACAAAAGTACACATTTCATCATTCAATTATATAATCAAACAATTAAGCAATTAAATAAAACACTTCCAATTAATTTCTGTATTCACTCCCACAGGAAGCATAGTATCATACTTAAGAATAAAAACAGATTCCTTGTATAGTAATTTCTCTTTCAAAAGAACTTCATCATTACATTGAAGACATTTGTTCTAAGATACAACCTTGAAGCATAGAAACATCACTATCATGCACATCTTTAAAATGAAAAACTAAAACTTTGTCTTCCTTTTGATTTTTTTATGTCTCTAATGTGTTCCATTAACCTCACTCTAAAACTTATTTTTGTCTCCGCAGTGTAGAAAAAAACACAGGGGCATCTAAGGGCATAAACAACCCCTTTACTATGACATGAACAATGTCCCCTCGGTGTAAATTTCATCCTGTTAATACATTCAAAAGAAAATACTATATGATATACTTGCAAATAGCACAACTGTTGCACTTAAGGTACCCAAACCTTTTGGAAAACAATTTAAATTTTATTTATTTTATTTATTTATTTTCTGTTTGTTTACCGTGTAAGTCTGACTGGACACAAGGTGACCGTTTGAGCAGAGGCCCAGGGAGAAAAGCTCCAAATATATAGTAAAAAATAATAAAAATAATACAAAAATTATATAAACATTCATTTTGACCAAAATTTGTTTTGAGTAAAATATTTTGTTATTTAAGAATTTATTTTTTTATTTAAAAAATTTAAAAAATTATTTTTTGGGTAAAATTATTTTGGGTAGAATAAAATTTCCATGGACAAGCATGTCCTTTAAACTTCTCCCCCATCTCTCTGACATCACAGGATGTTTATTCAAAATTCTATTTAAATTTCTGTCAATATAGAGAAAATTCCAATAGTATCTAACAATATTACTCATTTCTTCACTTGTAATGTTGTATGTGCTAACAAAATATATCTGTTCTATCTCCTTTCCACCACTAACTTTATCTACCATATTGTTACAGTACTTTCTAACATTATCACTGTCCACTTGTGGGGATAAAAGTTTCTGTTTAGCTGCTTCTATTATTGCCCTACTATAACCTCTATTGTGAAACGTAAGTGCAGTTTTTACTACTTCCTCCTGTACATCCATTTCAACATTGTATATTCTTGACAGCCTTAAAAATTCTCCATACGGTAGAAGAGGTGATATAACATGTGGAGGATGACAACTTGTGGATATAAATATCGTCTTCCATCTAAAAATTTACGATGTACTCCAGTACAAATTTTGCCATTATTTAAGCCCTTTAGCCCAGCCACTGGGGATGCACAAGCCAGTGCATTTCTTTGTGCCAGTCCTTAGCCCGGATAAATATGGAAGGTTGCGTCAGGAAGCGCATCCAGAATAAAATTTTGCCAAATCATACATGCGGAGAACAGTACAGATAAACATATCAGATCGGTCGAGGCCCGGGTTAACAATGATGACCACCAGTACTGTTGGCCAACAGGGTGCTGGCGGAAATTGGGCTACTGTTGGCCGAAGGAGGAGAAGAGGGGGAAGGCATGCCCAAAGGCAGGTAAAGGCTAGGACTGTGTTAGTGAGGTTCAGAACTTTGAATGTTGGTAGTATGACTGGTATAGGGAGAGAGCTAGCTGACATGATGGACAGAAGGAAGATTGGTATATTGTTTCTGCAAGAGACCAGATGGAAGGGGAGCAAGGCTAGGTGTATCTGAGGTAGGTTCAAATTATTTTTTCATGGTGTGGATGGGAGGAGAAATGGCATAGGAGTTATCCTGAAGGAACAGTTTGCTAAGAGTGTTTTGAAGGTGAAAAGAGTGTCGGATAGAGTGATGTTTATGAAGCTGGAAATTAATGGTGTAATGATAAATGTTGTTAGTGCATATGCTCCACAAGTTGGGTGTGCGATGGATGAGAAAGAAAGATTTTGGAGTGAGTTGGATGAAGTGGTGATGACTGTACCCAAGGGTGAGAGAGTGGTGATTGGAGCATATTTCAATAGGCATGCTGGTGAAGGGAACAGAGGGGATGAGGAAGTGATGGGTAGGTGTGGTGTTAAGCAAAGGAATGCAGAAGGTCAGTTGGTAGTGGATTTTGCAAAAAGGATGGACATGGCTGTGGTGAATACGTATTTTAACAAGAGGTAGGACCATAGGGTGACATACAAGAGTGGAGGAAGATGCACACAGGTAGATTATATCTTATGTAGAAGGGCCAGTCTGAAGGAGAGTGGAGACTGTAAAGTGGTGGCAGGGGAAAGTGTAATTAGGCAGCATAGGATGGTGGCTTGTAGGATGACATTGGTGATCAAGAAAAGGAGGAGGAGAAGTGAGAGGTCAGCACCAAGGATCAAATGGTGGAAATTGAAAAGGGTAATTGTGAGGTGGAGTTCAGGGAAGAGTTAAGACAGGCACTGGGTGGCAGTGAAGAGTTGCCGAATAGCTGTGTAACTACAGCAGAGCTAGTAAGGGAAATGGCTAGAAAGGTGCTTGGTGTGACATCTGGAAAGAGGAAGGAGGACAAGGAGACCTGGTGGTGGAATAAGGAAGTACAAGAGATTATACAGAGAAAGAGGTTGGCGACGAAGTGGGATTGTCAGAGAGATGAAGAAAGTAGACGGGAGTATAAGGAGATGAGGTGCATGGCAAAGAGAGAGGTTGTGAAGGCTAAGGATAAGGCATATGAAAAGTTGTATGAAAGGTTGGACACTAAGGAGGGAGAAAAGGACCTGTACCGATTGGCTAGACAGAGCGACCGAGCTAGTAAAGATGTGCAGCAGGTAAGGGTGATAAAGGATAATGAGGGGAACATACTCACAAGCAAAGAGATTGTGTTGAACAGATGGAAAGAGTAATTTAAGGGGTTGATGAATGAAGAGAATGAGAGGGAGAGAAGGTTGGATGATGGGCGGATAGTGAATCAGGAAGTGCAGTGGATTAGCAATAGCAAGGAGGAAGTAAGGATAGCTATAAAGAGGATGAAGAATGGAAAGGCTGTTGGTCCAGATGACATACCGGTGGAAGCGTGGAGGTGTTTAGGTGAAATGGCAGTGGAGTTTTTTAACTAGATTGTTTAATGAAATCTTGGAAAGTGAAAGGATGCCTGAGGAATGGAGAAAAAGTGTTTTTATACCAATTTTTAAGAATAAGGGTGATGTGCAGAGCTGTAGTAACTACAGAGGGATTAAATTGATCAGTCACAGCATGAAGTTATGGGAAGGAGTAGTGGAAGCTAGGTTAAGAAAGGAGGCGATGATTAGTGATCAGCAGTATGGATTCATGCCAGGAAAGAGCACTAAAGATGCGATGGTTGCTCTGAGAGTGTTGATGGAGAAGTACACAGAAGGTCCGAAGGAGTTGCATTGTGTATTTGTGGACTTAGAGAAAGCATATGACAGGGTGCCTAGAGAGGAGTTGTGGTATTGTATGAGGAAGTCGGGAGTGTCAGAGAAGTATGTAAGAGTGGTACAGGATATGTACGAGGGTAGTGTGACAGCGGTGAAATCTGCGGTGGGAGTGACGGATGCATTTAAGGTGGAGGTGGGATTACATCAAGGATCAGCTCTGAGCCCTTTCTTATTTGCAATGGTGATGGACAGGTTGACAGACAAGATCAGACAGGAGTCCCCATGGACTATGATGTTTGCAGATGACATTGTGATCTGTAGTGAGAGTAGGGAACAGGTAGAGGAGACCCTGTAGAGGTGGAGATATGCTGTAGAGAGAAGAGGAATGAAGGACAGCAGGACTAAGAGAGAATATATGTGTGTTAATGAGAGGGAGGATAGAGGAATGGTGAGGATTCAGGGAGTAGAGGTGGTGAAGGTGGATGAATTTAAATACTTGGGATCAACAGTTCAGAGTAATGGTGAGTGTGGAAGAGAGGTGAAGAAGAGAATACAGGCAGGATGGAGTGGGCGGAGAAGAGTGTCAGTAGTGATTTGTGACAGACGAGTACCAGTAAGAGTGAAAGGGAAGATCTACAAGAGGGTAGTGAGATCAGCTATGTTATATGGGTTGGAGACAGTGGCATTGACAAAAAGGCAGGAGTCAGAGCTGGACATGGCAGAGTTAAAGATGTTAAGATTTGCACTGGGTGTGACAAGGGTGGACAGGATTAAGAATAAGTATATTAGATGGTCAGCCACTGCGGTGGTGGTGCTGCAGTAGCATTGTCGCTTCACAGTTAGACGTTGCCTGTTCGATTCTCAGTTAGAGCATCTTCTGTGTGGCGACATGCGTGAATGGCGTTCCTTCGTTGAAGTTTGTGCGTTACGCCCGGCAAGCCAGTGCGTAAAAATCTACTGCCAATCATTAGCGGATCGGAGTTCCGCTGTGGCGACCCCTAACAGGGAAAAGCCGAAAGACATAACAACATATTAGTGGGTCAGTCCAGGTTGGAAGGTTTGGAGACAAAGCTAGAGAGGCAAGATTACGTTGGTTTGGACATGTCCTAAGGAGGGATGCAGAATATATTGGGAAAAAATATGCTAAGGATGGAGCTGCCAGGTAACAGGAAAAGAGGAAGGCCTAATATAAGGTTTATGGATGTGGTGAGAGAGGACATGCAGATGGTTGGTGTGACAGAGCAAGATGCAGAGGACAGGAGGAAATGGAAACAGATGATCCACTGTGGCGACCCCCTAATGGAAGCAGCCAAAAGTAGAAGAGTGAAATCTAAGTAGGATACCTGAAATCCATATTGTAATCCATCAAATGACAGACTAAATGCATTCTGATGTAAATTAGCAACAAATTGTAGGATCTCTATCCCACCCCCTTCACAAATAAAAATTAAATAATCTGTAAAATGAAAATAGTGTTTAACATACTTTTTCACAAAAAATAAATTTATATAAACATTCTAACTCAAAATAAGCCATAAATATATTCACATACATGGGGCAAATGGGTGCCCCCATTGCTGTTCCTTGTTTCTGCCTATAATCCTCATTAGTAAATGTAAAAAAAATATATTAGTTAAACAAAAATGTGTTAAATCAACTATATAATTTATAATGAAAAAGGAAAAGCCATGTTTGCTGAGTGACGGAACAAACACAAAGTCCAATGTAAAAGAAAAAAATGTTCCAAACACTAAAACCACGGAGAAGCAAAAATCCAAGTAAGAATCCAAATGAAGTTCCACAGAAACCTTTATTGCATAGGTAAGCGCTTTCGCAACCTCTCCTGGTTGCTTCCTCAGACCAAAACAAACATGCTTAAAAACTATCCCCTTTTTATAATACACATCGCACAAGACCCACCAATCCCCGTGGAGAATACAAGACTCCAATGCTTTCCAGATTCAAAGAGACACACACTCTTTTAAATCAGATAAAAACATATATGTAGAAAATGCATATAAAAATACATGTAAAAATACATTTATTTTATTTTATTTTATTTTACATTTGTTGACCGGGCTAGTCCAACTGGATACATGTCCATTTTCAGTGGAGGCCCGGGGAGAAAAGCTCCAGTAACGTCATACTAAATAATAAACACACTGTAAACAAACAGAAACATCTAATATAAAATTTGAAAATAGTTTAAAAAAGACTAAAAAAAAGTAGAAAGATTTGAGAAAGGCACTTAGAGTATTACAGCATCAGATGAAGTAAAATTTAGAAAAATTACTGTATAAAAAGTGACTAGTACAATCAAGCATGGTGAGTAGTACTCAGGAGTGACAGAGTTAGGAATTAAGAAGGAAAGGTACATCTAAGTGTGTATGAAAAGTATATAAAAATGTGTGTAAAAAGCCTAAAAGCACTGTAAGGCATGCTTGCATGTCCTTTTTAACACATAACCCTAGTTCCAGAGCACAGCAGATTGCTTCATACTACTTTCTTCCTAAGTTTCCTGTTCTTCAGAACAGGTTTAAGGGATATATAATCATTCAGCCCCGGTGATTTATGTGCAGCCAATGTCAAAATCCATCTAAGCTCTTTCTGTTCATGTCTATTTCTTAAATCCCCACCTCTCATACTTTAAATTGTCTGTAATGGAGAAATTAAAATAATGGTTCTCCCCCTGCTGCAACATATGCTTGGCTATTGTGCTATGTTCCTGCCCTCTCCTAAAACAGTAGAAGTGATCACGTATCCGTTCTCTGAGGTGTCTTGTTGGTTTTCTCAACATAGAAGGTGTCACAGCATACACAGTGGGCTAAATATATCATATCCTTAGTTTGACAGTCCCCCATGGCACTAAATTTATATGAATTTTGTGTTATGGGGTGTACAAATAATCTATTAAGTTTCAATGTACTGACCGAATGCGCACTTGTTGCATCTCACTGTCCCATAGGTCACCAGAGGGGGATGTTCCATCCTCTCTTTATAGCAAAGCATTCCTCTGAGTGATTTACTGTTTTTATATGTAAACTTCGGCCTATCACCTGCTATCTTACTGACCTGATCATCTCTACCTAGAATATGCCAATTTCTATACAGTATATTCTTAATCAGATGTGTATCTGTCAAATGTGTCATGTTATAGCTCATAACGTGTGTGCCACCTGTCCTTTTCTCAGAGGTCAGATTATCTCTAGCCAGACTGGAGAAGTATGGATGTTAAGTTGTCAATCTCGCCTTCATTCTTGCTTGATGGGTTCGGAGCCGACTCGGCACTTGCTTTAGCTCGAGAACTCCTTTTACCAGCTCGAGGCAGCCCCATATCCCATGATGCAAGGCAGTAAGTACCCAGATCTTGTTGGAGGTCTTCTTTTTACCAGCTCCTGGTAAGTTGTTTCACTTTGTGATTTTCAAGCCCCTTTTCAGTCAAAAACTAAATTTTTCATAGTTTAAATTTAATTTCTATCACTTGCTGACAGAAATTCCCTGTCTGTTTTAATTTTTTCTTAGTTATTCCCTATCCCATCCCCTGTTAGGGTGTATGTGTTGGTGTTTTATACAATACCTTTTGGTATTTTGTGTAATTTAATTTATTTTGACTGGTGTGTGTGTGTATTGTGTGTCGGCACCATGTCAAAGGAGAGGGTGACTTGTGCTGTCAGAAAATGTCTCTGACAGACGGTCACACTGCCTGTATTGTCTGGGCCCTCTTCACCTGCAGGACTCCTTCAGCCAGAGAGTCCTGCAGGAGAGACATAACAAACTGGTTCTTAGGGGCCTTCTTAAGCGGAGGGCTCTCCAAACCAGCAAGAGTTTCCAAGGCCCAGGCTTCTGTTTCTAAGCCGGCTATCGGTGCCCGACACCCATGTGGCACAGGTGTCGGCTCTGTCGGCTCCGAGAAGTCTGCGCCGACAGGATCTGTAGCGATGGCTCGCTCCAGGAAGAGGTCGAGGTCTCCTTCCTTGGAGCCGATACTCTTCACCTCTCGGAGCCATCGATCTTCAAGGTCATCCAGGTTGTCAGACCATGACCTAGAGAGTGGTCAGCAGATTGCTCAAGTCACAGGTACTGGCCCAAATGCTTCACAGTCCGTCTCAGCAGACGACTGTTGGTCCACACCCGTTACAGTTCCTCCTTCAACTCTACCCCAGAGCTTGGAGTTGGAGTCTTCGGCATGGTTACTGCTACGGCTGGAGGACGGATACCCCTTCTGTTCCTTCAGCCTCTACTCTTATCTCCTCTTCCTTAGAGCCATGGTCTCCTCCGAGGGGTGAGTGGCATCGGACCCTTGTCGGAGCCTCGGCCTGGTGAGCTCGGCTCCGACATCTGCCTCGGATGCTTCCCTTCGGTGGTCCCTGGAGTTCCTAGCTCGGTTCTCTCGACCTGCCTGGGAGGATGATGAAGAGTGTACTGGCCACTGGTATCAGTCAGCAGTCTCTTCCCGTAGCTCCTCCCTCTATTGTACCTGTTGACATCTCTGCCACTTCTCTTGCTACAGGACCCAGAGATCCTCCGCCTCAGGTTTCCCCATTGAGGATTCTCCTGATGTTTCGGGAGATCCTCCTAGGAAGAGGACTTGTAAGAGGAAGCATGTAGACAGTCTGTCACGCGGATACTGACTTTGATGAGTCAGAGGGATCCCTAGATCCCCTCTGAGGATGTCTCCTTTTCAGACATCCTAGAACTTCTGAAACAGAGGGAAACTGGCCCACCAACAATCCCTCTGAGGATGAGTCAGTATACCTAGAGGCGTTTGGATCTCGCCCTCCACCTCCTGGGTGTCTCACCCCTTATGCAGGTTATTGCATGGACAGCTCCTGACTCTGTAGAGCCAGTCCCTAGGAGGCCTTCTAAATTTATCACTGCCCTAGTGACAAACAATTCCTTACCAAGGGTGTCCCGCTGATGCCATGGTGGTGGCTGCCACCAAAAGGAACTTGCAGATCCTTCCCATCCTCAAGGACTCTAGGACCATGGATAGGCTGAATTATCTTTGTCACTTCACCAGACTCCAGAGATATCCTGAAGGAGCTGGGAGAAGTAGTTCAGGATCCTACAGCTGCAGGGGCTCAAGAAAAGATCTAGGAACCCTCAATTCCATTGCTAACTCCGCTAATATCTTATGCTGCGGATGGCACAGGTGTGGCTCTTAGACGCCAAGCCTGGATCCTTCACAAATTCTCCCTTTGATGGGTCAGCTTTGTTTGGCCCTCAGGTGAAGGAGACCTTGACCAGGTGTGAGCAGGACGGCAAGACTCTTTCTGCTGTTGGAGTCCGTTTTTCTAGGCCTTATCCCAAGGGACAGAAGGTAGAGGCAGAGAAGAACCAGGGAAACAGGGAGCCTCTCTCTGATAAGCCCTTTCAGCATCCCTGAGATGGGAGGCAGTCGGGGAAGATTATCACTGTACCCAGAAGCCTGGCATTCCCTCACTCAAGACAGATGGGTACAGTCGATCATATCCAAGGGTTACATAATTCCTTTCGAGGAAAGTCCTTCCCTCAAGTTCCCTTCCAGATGTACCACCGGGTCTAAGGGACATTGCAGAGTTAAAAACTACTGCAAAAAGAGCCATTCAGCCAGTTACAATAGACCATTCAGAGCAAGGTTCTTTTGGTCCCCAAAAGACGGGAGACTGGAGACCAATATTGGATCTCAGCAGACTCAACAAGTCTGTCAGGAAGACAAGATAATGGTCACTCTTCAGTCAATTCTGCCCTTCTTACAGAAGGACAACTGATGTGCCTACTAGATCAGGATCGATACTCATCATCAAAAAAAAATTCACTTCCAGGAGATTTCTTCGCGCTAGTTCAGAGCCCTGCCCTTTGGTCTCACTACAGCCCCCAGAGTGTTCACCAAATGCACTCACCTGAGGGATTCCAGGTGTTTCACTGGCTCCTGTCAGCCACCACCAGGCATCAGCTTAGTTCTCATTTGGGCATCTCAGTCAACTTCAAAAGTCATCCGCCAGTCTATTACCTTCATAAAACTTAAACACTGTTCGGATGTCAGCTACCCTTACAGAACAAAGAGTTTCAGACATTCAGACATCATTCTGGCCAGCAAGAAAGTTCAGGCCAGAATGGTTCTAAAGGTATTAGGTCTCATGGCTGTCCTTCAGTGGATGCTGTTCACACAGTGGTCATACCAGCAACCAGATTCTGGTGACACAAACATGCAAAGAACATCTTGCTTGGTGGATCACATCGCCTCAGTTCACCAAGGCAGGTGCTTTGCACCTCCGCCCCGATAGCCACTGTCACCACGGATGCCTCCCTGATCGGGTGGGGGTCATTATCAGGGCAGGATGGTTCATGAGTACCATCTGCACATAAATGTCCTGGAGATGAGAGCAGTGCTTTAAGCCCTCAACGACTTTCTTCCAGTCCACACAGACAACATGTCTGTAGTTTGGTATATCAACAAACAGGGCGGAACCACAGACTATGGCAATGGGCGATCTCCTCTCATCGGTTTCTGGTAGCATGGGAAAACCAACATTATAGCGGACAGATTGAGCAGAGCTATTCTCATGCCTCACGAGTGGTCTCTCAAGCAATCCATAGCGGAAGAGATTTTAAAACAGCAAATGTCCAGACTTCTTCAGCCTCTTCCTCTATCAGGCCATCCCCGCTCAGAGACTCTGACCCAGGATTGGCCCCAGGGACTTCTTTATGCCTTCCTCCTTTTCCTCTGATCCCTCAGGTGATCCAGAAAGCTACCGCTTTGAGAGCCAAATTGATTCTCATTGCCCTTACTGGCGTTTGGTTCCCTCCATCATCACCTTTCATCTGGACCCAGTGCCAGATCTACTGATTCACCAATCCGGTCAGCTGCACCTGTCAATCCCTTCTCTCAACCTCACAGCATGGTTGCTCCACTTCTTTGATCTCTAACCCAGTTAGAGATATCATATTCACTAAAATCCTCTACCAGGAGGATTTACACAAGCAAATGGAAACGCTCTTATTGGGCTAAGGCCCAAAATATTGATCCTTTTACTGCCCCTGTTCAGGCAGTTCTGGACTTCTTAGCAGAGATTTTTCATGCAGGCTCCTCTTCTTCCACAGTCAGAGTTCAGTTGGCTGCTATTTCCAATTTTCATGTCGGGATAGCAGATCATAATATTATGTCCCATAGGCTCTGCAGGGCCTTCTTGAAAGGAATTTTCCTACTAAAGCCTCCAATCAGGAATCCTCCTCCTCAGTGGGATCTAAATTTAGTGCTGACATCCTTGATTCTTCCGCACTCAGAGTCAGCAGTTTGTTGTTCCCTAAAATATCTTTCTTGGAGTACGTTGTTCCTAGTGGCTATTACATCTGCCAGGAGGGTGTCTGAACTTCATGCTCTATTTGATTTTTCACAAAGACAGAGTATCTTTGAGAACTAATCCATCCTTTTACCTAAGGTAACTTCAAAAACAATCTGAATCAATCCATTGATCTCCTGTATTTTTTCCTAACTATTCAGATAGAGCTGAACAAAAGTTACATTATCTAGCTTAGATATTATTTGGACAGAACAAAAAATTTAGAAAATCTGATCAACTTTTTTTCCTAGATAATAAAAAGGCCTTCCTGTTTCTAAAGTGACTTTGTCCAGATGGCTTGTCATCACTGAAATTTATACGATCAGGGGAAAACAGCTGTGCTCAAAACCTAAAGCACATTCAACTAGGAGTTTAGCTACTTCTACAGCTTTTCAAGCTAGACTGCCTTTGGACACTATTTGTGCAGCCACTTGGGCACTCCTCACACTTTTGTTTCCCATTACAAATTGGACTTGGCCTCCACACAGAGCCAGTTTTGGCTCTACAGTCCTCAAGAGTTTGTTCCATTGAGCCACCCAGGATAGAGGTGCTAGGATCAAGCAGAATGAGATTGACAACAGACCTTGTATAAGAAACTATTATGCTAAAGACCATTCAGACCTGGTCCTTTTTCCATCTGTAAGTTTCTTCTTCCTTTGGGAAGTATTTTATGCTTGGTGTTATTGCCCTTTGTCAACAAACGAGATCTGGGTACTTACTGCCTTGCATCATGGGATATGGGGCTGCCTCGAGCTGGTAAAAGGAGTTCTCGAGCTAAAGCAAGTGAAGTCGGGAGCCGAGGATAACCCATCAAGCAAGAAAGAAGGCGAGAGAAGACAACTAACATGGAACGTTATGGTAGGTACATAACTTCTTATTTCCCTATATTGTCTATCTGACTTTTGGCTGTTTGACAAGCCTCCTCTATCTCTTCTTTGGGGTGACCTCTCACTGCAAACTCATCCCTCAAAGTTGCCAAACTGGTCTCAAAATCCTGGTTCCTGGCATGTAACCTAGACATGCAAACAGCCTGCTTCTTAACAACATTCTTAAAGATGTGGGGTGGATGCATACTTGTATGGTGAACATAACTGTTACGGTAACATTCCTTCCTATGCAGGCTAGTGTATATCTTTCCAGTTGTTGTTTCCCTTATTTGCCATCTACTGCCATGCCTGGATGCAATTATGTAACTTTCCAGAAGGCTTCAATATGTCCTTTGTTAATGCTCCTTTTGATGATGAAAGTAAAGCTCACCAGGAGCAAGCAGGAAGGGATGATCCTGTATGCTTTTGGAATCCACTTTCCCACCCTGCAAAGGACCTCAGAGGAAGAAGCAGGCTGCAAAATCAAGGATTTTGCAGTCCTTTCAATGAAAAACCCTATCAGTGTTCCTGAAAGGTTACCCAAGTGCTGCAATATGGAGGCAGTCAGGAGGCACTTATCCCAACACCCTCAAGCTTGGCAGGCAATCAAACAAGATTCACGGGTGCTGAGGATAATCACCAGAGGTTACACCATTCCCTTTGTTTCCAATCCACAGAAAAACAGGAGGAGTCTGGACGACCCGCACAGGCAAATGAAATTTGCAGCAGCAAAAGTAAAAAAACTGCTATTAACAAGAGTCATCCAACAGGTCCCCAAAAACTAGTCAGGATCCAGAGCCTATTCCAGGTTCTTTTTAGTTCCAATGAAAACAAGGAACCTCAAGCCAATCTTGGACCTAAGCCATCTCAATCAGTTTGTGAAACAGACAAAATTCCAGATGGTCATGTTTCAATCTGTTCTACCTCTTCTGGGAAAGGATAATTGGATGTTCTCAGTAGATCTCGAAGATGCCTACTATCATGTCAAGACATCTAGGCAGTCCTGGAGATCTCCCCACTTCCAGCTATGAGCCAAAGATTTTCAGTTCAGGGCACTACCCTTTGGTCTCACCACAGTTCGCTGGGTATTCACCAAATACATGGCAGTGATAGCAGCACCTCTCAGGCTGTTGGGTTCTGGATGTTCCCATATTTTGACAATTGGTTCCTCACCACACCAACCAGGTGTCTGTTGGTCTGGCAGAGATGGCTTTCTCCACCTAGCCCCACAGTTGGGGATTTTAGTCAACCATACAAAGAAGGGGTTAATACAGATGCAGCAGATGGTGTTTATTGAATGCTTCCTGGATATGAATTGTCAGATAGCCAAACTCCCACAATCTATAATATCGTCCCTGCTTCAAGTAGCTCCTCATGTCCTTCAACACCCCTCCCCTCCTCCAAGACTTATTCTCAGGCTATTGGGCTTAATGGCTTCTTAGACCACTTTGGTCCCTCAAACAAAATATTATATGAGAGTTCTTCAATGGTCCCTGTCAGTAAAATGGTCTCTAATGTCTCACCTACTACATGCACAGATTTGACCAAAACAATTCACAGGAATCACATCAGTTGATGGTTGACCTTCCCAGTGGTTTCAGATAATCAACTCTTCAATAGCAACAGTAACCACAGTCACTTCCCTTCTGGGGTGAGGCATTTCAAAGGGAAGCATTTCCAGGTTCTTGATCACCAATGGAGGACAGTCTTCTCATCAATGATTTGGAGATGAGGGCAGTCCTCCTAGTGTTGCAAACCTTTCAGGACTCCCTGAGGGTATGATCTCCATGCAGGCAGACTACATAGTGTTAGCTTAGCATGTTAACAAGCAGAGAGGAACCTAATCATGTCCACTTTGTCAGGAAGCCATGAGAGTGTGGCACTGGGTTATGTCTTCCCACTGGTTTCTTATTGCAACATACATTCTGGGGACTTCCAGTGCTCTAGCAGTCAAATTGTGCAGATCTGTTTGTCTTCCTCATGAGTGGTCCCTCAGTCAGACAGTGGGCACACAAATCTTCAGTCACTGGAGACAGCTTTGCTGTGATCTTTTTGCTTCGTACCTGAACGACAAGTGCAGCTGTTACTTTGCCCTTACCCCGCCACAGGGTCAAACACTGAGAGATGCTGTAGTCTGCAGGTGGACCCCAGGCCTCCTTTTTGCCTTTCCTCCCATTCCCCTTAAAATGAAATTTCTTCAGAAAGCCAAAAGATACAAGGCCAGAGTAAACCTCATTGCCCCTTTTTGGCCCCAGCAAGTTTGGTTTCCCTTCCTCTCGCCTCAACTTGTACATCCACCCTGGCTGTTGAACAGTCATTAGATTTCTATGTCATCCATAAGGGCATCCTCACTGAGACCTGAAATCTTGAAATTAACTGCGTGGTTCCTCCAATTCTAAAACTGGCCAGATATCCCAGGCTTTTCACTCCAGTGCTCCACATTCTATCTTTCTCACAAAATCCACATATTAAAAATTTTTATCAAGGCAAATGGGAAAGGTTTACCATATGGGCCTCTTCCAAGGGAATAGATCCCTTTTCAGCACCTCTTCCAGCCATTATGGACTTTTTATCAGACCTTTTCCTAAAAGGATCCAACTTCTCAACCATCAAGGTAGAGTTAGCATCCATTTCAAATTTTTTGCATTGGCAGAATCAAACTCTTATTGCTTCCCTACAAATTTCAAAAGCCTTTCTGAAGATAACCTTCCTTTTAAGACCTCTATTAAGCTACTGGTTCCCCCTTGGGGCATTACTATCATACTTCAGGCTTTAACTCAAGCCCCTTTCAAGCCTGCAGTTACAGTAGACTTAAAATGTCTTTCTTGGAAAACTTTCTGCTGGCTGTTAGTTCTGCAAGGAGAATTTCAGAATTGCAAACACTATTGTATAAATCTCCATATATGATCTCCATGCGAACAGGGTATCTTTGAGAACAAATCTTAACTTTCTTCCAAAGGTGGTATCTGAAATGAACCTCAGTCAGACTATCAGTCTGCCACTATTCTTACAGAAATTTTCTAACAAAGAACAGTGTACTTTGCACTTACTAGATGTTCATCGACAACTCAGGTTTTATTTACACAGGACTAAGGATATTAGAAAATCTGATCAGCTTTTTATTGATCTATCTACTGTAAAAAATGGTCAAAGTGTATCAAAAGTCACTCTATCTAGGTGGCTTTCTGACTGTATTATGTTTGCGCACAAACACTTGGGACTATCTTTGTGCAGAAAATCTTGGGACTGTCTTTACCTAACAAACCAAAAGGTCATTCCACCAGGGCAGTAGCTGTACCTACTCCTTTTGTGGGTAGATTTACTATTGCCAAACTTTGTGCTCCAGCTACATGATCTACTGTTCACCACTTTTGTGTCTCACTGCAAGCTAGATGTACAGTCTAGATCCCCTACAACCTTTGCCTCCATCATTCTCAGAAACGTCCTTTCTTGTTACCACCCAGGTATTTTGGCATCTTAGGAATCTGCCTAAAAGTTGAATTGGATGAAGACAGATAACAGTGGATATGAACGGTACAGACTTACATAATGTTACATCCATGTTGTCTTATTTTCATCCAGTTCAGCAGTCCCTCCCTCCATTCCCCAGCCTAAATTGCTCCCTTTCACTCCTTTTGAACAGTTAGACATGACCAAGGACCTTGTCCTCGGACAACCTGGTTATTGCTGTTCCTCATATTATTGCCATCCCTCATAGTCCAGCATGTAGTCAAGCCTATATATACTGATTGTTAGATAATTTTCTGGTTATGAGTAGGCAAATTCGATCTGAGGTATTTTGGAGTAACATAGGGAATTATGAGTACGGAAGGAATCAGACCTCCAGATACAAAGCTTCTGAATGGAGTTTATGTTGGATCTGATAACCCAAAGGATAAACCAGACAAAAACAAGGCAAGACAGATCTAATGTTATGGTAAGTGCATAATTTTCATTTTTAACAGTGTAAATTGCAACTTTATCATCTGCAGTACAGCTGCCCATCAACTGCAATGCTAAACTGAGGATAGGATGTTACATACCATCAAAATATTGACCATTTCAGTGACCTGAACTCATTCAGTTTTTATTTCTTCAAATCTTAATTTCTTCATGTCTCATATCCCCAGTCTTTGAAGTCTAAACCCATTCACTGGTGACCCATTGTGAGTCAAAGCCAGCTTATGAAAATCTGATCACACCTTCCAAAAATGGTATCAGCAAACTGCTGAGAAGACGAAAGACATTTAACACTGGCAGTACATGTAGTGCTTGTTGCTTCTCCTAACTCAGGAAAATGTGTCAAAGATTATGTGCTCCTTTGGGACTACTGTCACTCTCCGGCAAATGTCTCTTTATGGTTCTTATCAGTCAAATATTCTTAGTCACTTTTCATTTCTAGTGCTTGACCTTTCTTTATTGGTGTACTGTAAGCTAGATGGAAAACAGCTGTTACTGTGATTAAATTTTAGTTTGATTATTAAAGAAATTCATCTTTTTTTTCTGTGTCTTCTTCACTCTGCAGAACTTCAAGAGGGAAGAACAGAACTTTGTGGTCCAGAATGAAATTAACAATATGTCTTTCCTGACAGCAGACAGCAAAAGCAAAATGTCAAAGGTAAATGTAACCAGTTTTCTCATTTACACATTTACAAATGCTAAAAAGAAACACTAGATAACATTGCATGAAACTATACATAAAGAAATCTAGAGACACAGAAGACAAGTTGTCATGGAGTCCATCTTTGCCTTAAGTTGCTACCCTACATCTGACCTGCTGCAATAATAGAGTTTAGGTATTGGAACATACAGTCTTTGTCACCTTTTTTTTTATATTCACCATCTCCATCTTCCTTTTCAGACTTGCTAAGGCCATGCATATATCCCTTCTTACCCAGAATGTGGGTATCATCTTAGTTGTTCTGCTACATGAACTTTTAAAATTATTCCTTTTAAGATTGTACTAATTAGCCAAGATTTGCTTTCCTATTTCTGTCCCAATCATGCTCCTTTATTGGCTGGTTTATTTAAACAGAGCATATCTTTGCTTTCCCCATTGTGATGGAGTTTTGGGGAATTTATTCACAATAAAACAAAAAAAAAAATTCACAGCTACAGAGAGTGGAACAAACAGAATGATAGTCATATGTTGATAGATTTTCTAATTAATTGACTGTTTCCAATAGAGGATGATATATGTTTCTGCTAGGATGTATTAAATATGACGGTTCCATTTCATAATTGTTGTTAAATAAAGTTCATTGCAGGCTGCTAGGGGAGAAATGCTTATTTGAGCACATATACTTCTGGGGAAGGAGACTTAAGTCTCTCCATCCCACTCTTATTTGCAGCTAATCCTTAAAAATCTAGTTCTCCATTCCCTTTGCTGTCATCTGTTTAATGTTTCATAAACCCATTTTTTCTGTGTGATTTTTGCCTCATGCCTGTAAATCATGAAGTCTGTGCCTATGGGTCTTGAACACATACGTTCCTAGTCTAGTACTGACTCCACTATGGAAGAACAAGAACCATTCAGGCAGTGGTGGAGGTTGTTTATATCATCACTGGTATCCCTTGCAATGAGGACGTTCCTATTTAGGCTGTAAATCAGCCCCCTGGTGGCTAACATGAACACCTGTATCACCACAGGGTGTCCAAGGTGCTCCCCACGCATGTGCTTTCTGCCATCTACGTGAAGTGAGAGCTATCAAGCCCTTGCCCTGGTACTGACCACTTAACTTGGCAACAGTTAGCAGACCAGAAACACTTATGTTTATCCGTACCCTTAACTATATGAGTTATATCCCACTGAGGATGTAACAGGTGGACAGTTTCCAAAGCTTAATGACACCTTTCAATCACCCAATTTTTTAACCAGCTCAAGCAGAGATGAAGAAAAAGTGGTTTGGGTGGCAAGCCCTTAGTGCTCCTTTTTCGGGAGGGTTAATACTGCTCCATTGCTAGACAGATAAGTTCCCTTCATGGAAAAATATTCCAATTCTTATTTTTTTATTAAAGAAAGTGAACTTTTTCTAAAAAACTCATTAATTTTAAGCAAGGAAAAGGTGTTTTTATGGGGGTCTATATTGCTAGACCGAAAGATCAGAAGTGCAAATGTATGTACATTGATACATTAAAGTCGAAGTACATACAGAGCAAAACACCTAAAAGGCGAAAACCGGAATGCCGAATGTGTTTCTTAGCCAGCAGCACAGTGGTGGGGATAAGGAAATAAAACCTTTTCCCCACAGTAGTGTGGTCTCGCAGTTGGTATATTTAAGTAGGGTGTGTGGGGGGTGCAGGGGAGCTTGCCCCCCTGCAAAAGCTAATTAATTTAATAGTTTAGTTTAAATTTTACTTACCTGTGTGGCGCTTTCTGATGATGAAACACTTTCGGAGTTCCGGTTTTCGCCCTTTAGGTGTTTCACTCTGTATGTACATCGACCTTTATGTGTCAGTGTGCATACATTCGCTATTTAGTCCTTTTGGGGTTTTAATATAGACCCATTTTTATGGAAAAATAATTTTTTTTAATACTTGTTTCACTGACTGCAACTGCCAGGCTTCCCATGTGATTCAAGCATCTTTTTCGTCTCCACCATGGAAAAAAACCTATCAGTTCCTCAAATCATTCTTCTTTCAGTCATACAAAAAAGAAAAAATTGGCAGCAGCCTTTGCCATTTCAGTGTAATGTATGTGCCTCAGCCAACGATGGATGATTCTGTTTTGGCTATTTTTGGTTCTTCAGATCATTCATCTTTTATATGGCTCGTTCCAAAGTTCAGATACCAAGGACTGGAGGTTAGACATGTCCTCTACAACTATTGGAGAGCCCTTGTTGGGCAAGGCAGACCCCGTCTTCTAGATCTTCGTTGAAGGAACAGGTAATACCCCTCTGCCTTGCCAGACTGGAATGCTTGTTCCCATGGATATTATTCCTGTCACAATTAGGTCTCCTCCTTCAATAATTCATGTCAAAAAGAAGCAAAAAGTTAGACATATGTCTTCTCCTGTCAAAGTTTGTTTAGACAAGAGTGGTGATTATTTGGGCTTATGTCAGGGTTTGGTTCAGACTCTTGACTCTTCCAGTTCTGGTGTCTCTGGTAAAAGAAAAAGAGATTCTTCATTGTCTGAGGATGTTCAGGATTTTGAACAACAAAATGATTGTGAAGGGACAGCTTCTTTTTTTTTCTCCTCAGATTTCTGATTCCAGAAAAAGTGTTCCTTCTGACAGTCTGTTGAAAGGATTTTCTTTTTCTTAAGCAATTTCCAGAGTGGCTCAATTGTTTAAATGGGAACATAATGATCTACTATTTCCAAAGAAATATGATTTATTGCTACTGGAATTTCCTGAACCTACTCCAGTCCCTTCTGTTCTTCCAACACTGGAGGATGTATTTACTATAGCATATAGCTTGTTGGATATCCAACCTCCTGACCTCAAGAAACAGATATCTTGTATGAAATTCCTCAACCTTATAACTTTTTATATTCTAAGCCCAGATAAGACCCAGCAGTGATTTCATTAGTAAACCCAGTTGCTGGTAAACATCTGGTTAAAACCAGTCCTTCACCCTCTGACTAGAAAGGGAAGTCTTTTTAAAGGTTAGGGGGAAAAGGCACATTCTTACACAATACTTATTTCTAGAATTGTCAGTTGTCATGCTGATAAGTTCAAGTTTAAGTTTGCCTCTTATGAGAATATGAGGAACATTATGACATCTAGTCTGCCATATGAGGAAGAAGCATCTTTGTGTAATCTTATTGCTTCTGTATTTCAAGCGAACACTCATTCTTTAAAACATGCTTATGATTCAACTGATGCCACTTCCAGAACTGCTGCTACTAGAATGGACCCACAGGTTCATAGGTGTATACAAGGCTAACAACCACTCATGCCCTTATAAGCCTAGCCATGTAAGCCAAATGTGACCCACAAATTTGATTTATATAGAGGGTGATTTATTAACTGCTCCTGTCCATCAGAGACATAGGCACCAGACCAGGGGAAAATTTTCAGTTACACATCCATTGGTCCAAGTTCTTGTTTAATAGGGTTTGGGAGGAACTCCATTTTGCATGGTTAGGGAGCCTGTTCCAGGTTATGATGAACTTTGCTTGGTTGCATATTCAAAACCTTACTGATGGTGTTAAAGCTGAAATTTTCAATTCTCTCCTAAACCGAGAATTAGTCTTTGGACCATCTGCCACAGACAGATGTAAGCTGATTCTAGGAATTTAACAGATTTTCAACCTTTCTTCTCCAAATTATTCAAGAGGTTTTATGCTAGCTGTGCAGATTTTTTCAAAAAAAAAAATAAGCAGTTACAGAAAAGTGCTGGCAAGCAGACTTTAAGAAAGCAGTGGCAGAGAGGTTCCAAGAAGAAAGGAGGTGGTGCCCGCCAGAATAAAAGGCAGTATAACAAGTCTGAATTACTACCTTTCAAGCCTCCTAGAAAACAGGTGGCTTCTCCTTGGGATCTCAGTTTTGTCTTGGAAATTTAACTCCGCTCATCAGGCTGACATGAGATTCTTAATATGGAAAACAGTTTTGTTGATTGCTCTGACTTCTGCAAGAAGAGTGTCTGAGTTGCAAGCTGTTATGGTGAGTTAGCCTTATCTCATTCTTCATAAAGATAGGGTTTCTTTAAGAACTAATCCTTCCTTTATGTCTAAACTGGTATCCAAGCTTAGTTTGAGTAAAGCTATCAATCTCCCTGTCTTCTTTCCAGAAACCAAGAACAAGGGAGAAAGGATACTCCATACTTTGATGTCCACAGACAACTCAAATGTTATCTTGACAGAGCTAAAATTTTCAGAATCTGTGGTCAGTTGTTCATTTCTTATGAAGGTAACAAGAAAGAACAACCTGTGTCAAAGCAGACAAATGACTGTCATATGCTAATAATCTTTGTTATACCTCCCATAGCAAGGCAATTTTGGGCGGGGTCAGTGTTTGTTCTACCAGGGCCTTCGCTTCATCTGTGGATTTTTGGAAAGGGTTGGATTCAAGAAGTAGTTTAGAAGCAACACCTTGATCCTCTGTGCACACTTTTGCAAACCATTACAAAGTTGATTCATTCTTCAGTTCTAGATCAAGTTTTGCTAGGGCCATTTTCCAGGGGCTCCTGGACCATTCTCCTTCCAACTCCCAAATGTAGTAAGATAAAGTAAGCTGCACATGTAGCTATGGCTACTGCTGCAGTGATCAATATGGTTAACATGGTATAGTTGTGTAAGTAAACTTACTATAATGATTGATGTTCGAATGATCACTGCTGTGGTAGGTGCTCCCTCCATTCCCCTGTTTTTGTAAGTTTTTCTTGCCAGCAGGAGGACCTTTATGCTTTTTTTCCTAGAGCTAACCTTTTTAGGCTGTAGCCACCCTTTCTTAGTTGGTATGAAAACTCTGAAGATCTTGGCACCCAGCCACACATTTTCTTCAGCTCTGCTCAAGCTGTTTAATGGTTTGGGCATGTGGAAGGTGCCGTTAAAACTTTGGAAGCTGTCCTTAATCTGATATAACCCATATAGCTAAGACTACTGCAGCACTGATCATTCAAACATCTACTGTTATGGTAAGTTTACTTACACCCTTGTACTTTCTTTCACCCAGAATGGGCAAGTCAGCATTGGCTGCTTACCTCCGATCTCCCCCACCCAGCTGTTCTACCATCAGAGCTGCAACTCACTTCTTGTCTTTCCTATACACCACCAAGTTGATGATTTTCTTAAACCCATACTTCCTAAGATAGGGAATACCAAAGGTGCACAACCCTACCAATGAAGACAAACCTCATTTCAGTTTAACTGCAGAAATATGCAACAAGTTTAACATCTAAGAAAATATTCTATATCTGGATCTTGTATATGGTCTCATCTCCCAGCCCTCCTTCTTCCGTAATAGCTTGAATAGTATATGGCAGAGTCAAAAAAAAATATTTACTGATGAAATCATGAGCTCATATATAAACAAAATACATGTTATTGTTTGCCAGCTGAAAACTTTGTGACACTAAACACTAAGCATGTAAGCTTGGTTTAGTCAAAGTTTATTATGTACTTGTTTAGTAGATTAAATTAATTATGCTCTGTGGTCAAATAGCTGTTATTTCTCCCAGTAGGATCTCATCCTTCATGGAGAATAAGTAGAAAAAGAGATCATGAGAGGACGGAAAGTTAGCAGGTATTAGGGATGTAATGAACATGATGTGGACACAGACACACATACACACACACACACATATATGTGTGTGTGTGTGTGTGTGTGTGTGTGTGTGTGTGTGTGTGTGTGTGTGTGTGTGTGTGTGTGTGTGTATTTGTGTATTATATTGCAATGATCGAATGAGTCTTCCTCAGCTTTAGAGTGAACTCCAGCTCTGAAAAACTAGTTTATCTGTGCAAAAAAACAAAGATCCACTATGAAAACGAGGAGTCTCAAGATGCCAACAGACTATATTGCTGAAACACCAAAAGAGTGAAAACTCAAATTGTAAGCATTTTTGTAGGGAGTATCAAGCCCTATGTGCCCCCCATTGTGGGGAAAAACCTCCCCCCAAACTTCTATATACCAACTTCACAACCTCCCCAAAAAAAAAAAAGAATCAGTGCCAGCACATACCTAGAAAGCACACCTCCAGGGATTTCCTGTGTAGTGTTTCTCAGTATGTTGTGATTGTAACACTTGGAGAATCTATTCTTCATTACCTGTAGATATACTACTTAACAAAATGTTTATTGTCTTTGCTGGTACTTTAGGTGATAAGAATTATTTACACTATGTTACAGAGCATAGCAGAAATTTGTAAATTAAATTATTTTATTGGATTCTATAGGGGTGTTCCTCAACTTTGAGCAGAGTGCACATCGATTAGCCCATAGAAAATCAAAACTTCATGCTTTTACTGCCGTTTTTTAACTCTTGGAAACCAGTGTGCCCTCTCTGTTGTACGGCCACTGAGCTAAGACATCTTTGTAATTTTGCTGCTGATACTTGCTAAATAATTCAGTCTAAATGACATTTCCAATTGCAGTCATTATTCATATTTGGCAACTATTTTACCTTACTGAGATCATAGCGCAGGTGACGTTATAAAGTAAAGGAAGACATTCAGACAAGAATCAACCCACACATACAAATACAATGCCAACAATGAGGAAAAAAGTTTAGAAGAGGGGAATTGTGGTTAAAAATGTGTAATTTAACTTAACTGGTGCAAAAAAGAATCCACTCCATTGTCTGTTAATCAAATAATACTATATTTGTAATATAATAAACCTCTCATTTCTAAAAGCCAAGACTGTTGTGTGCAAAGCTGTATGTATGTCAGGAGACACAAATTTAAGCGTAATCTGCAAATATTCAGAATCCTAGTACTAGTAGGTGTGTGGCTTTTCTAAATTTTGTTTTCCAATCTGTCTTCATAGAAGTTTCATGCCTACTTTAAACATGTCAAAAGTAAGACATCCTCAAACATTTGTATTTCTTCTGAAATGTGCCATTCAGAAAAAACAAAATAAGCTCAAGTAACAAATAAAACTATACCAACATGCCTCTTAAACCATATTTTATATTAATTTAATTTTTATTGCTAAGTCTTCCAACCTGACCTTGCTTAACTACTGTGAATACCCATGTCTATATTTATGTGATGCACTTATTTCTATCTTCAAGCTTACCTTTTTCAAACATCTATAAAGTGAAAATATATTTATATGTTTCGTGTTTGGGATCGAAGTTTCTATTATGCATAGAAATGAGGTATGGATTGATAGTTCTACCCATGATGAGGTAATTCATTTGGTAATTTATCTTGCCTGTTTAGTAGACCTGCCATAACACATTCTCACTGGACTTTTTTCCTTTCTGCTAAATAACATAACACCATGGAATACTGTTAGTCACTGAAAGGAAAGGAGAGATAAAAGTAAACTGCAAGCACCTATAAGTAACTGTATACTAATTTAAGCAGATCCTTTGGCATCAAAGGAGATTGCATTCAGTGCCTAAGTATACACTTTGTATAGAGTTTTACATAGCTTAATTAATTAAGTAACTAAGGTTGAAATGCTTCACCAAATCACATCGGCATTTTAATACACTTCAGCAATATAAAGAATTAATTACAGAATGACATGAAGGAGCAAAGTATTCAAATAATTAAGGGTAGTAAGGACTGCAAAAACTATCTTTCCAAAGGTACTGTTTATGAACGTCTTTGCATATAAAGTTGGAAATACACAAGGAACGTAATATGTCCCAGAAAAACAGCACATTAACATCATAATAACATAAATAAATCATCTACTAATCCCTTAGCTAAACAGTTCATTAACTGTTATTCTTTTTTTTTTTTTGTGGAATCTTAAATGTTTGCTGCCATAAATCCGATATATAGGCTCATAGGAGAGTACTAGGCTAATGGCTTATGGACCTTTACAAGCCTAGCCAAATATAACCCAATATATGGCCCCTAGGACAAGAGGATGGCAAGGAGTTGTGCCTGTGCATTGAGTATCTTACACATTGCCCCAGATGTGAATTTGCAATTCCCCATCAGTTGATCTAAACTGTGTTTGAAAGGGGCCAGGGAAGGGTTCTGCTTAATGTTCCAAAGAAGGGGCAATCTCCGAGACACATATCTGTCTCTCCAGCATGTTTTGTGTGAGTCGCTGACTACGCTTAGATCCCTAGATTGGGTGACCCTCATGCTGTTTGATTTGTGGATGTGTAACAGCTCCATCAGATCAAATCTACATATGGCTTTTATCTTCAGAAAACATCTAGATAACAGGGATAGTGCTTTACATTCTCTGGGCATTAAGCAGGGCCATAAATATAAAGGGTTCTCCTCAGAGTGAAAATGCATACATGTTAGAACACATGCATGTAACAGTAATGAGACAGTTAGACAGGGGGTACCTAACTTATGTTACGTAAAGCTGTACATTTAAGCATTGTATCGTTACCTTATAATTTATGCAGTAAGATATCAAGCATTCTGATTAGAGACTACAGTTATTTCCAAGAATATGCAGAATGTATTTCAAAAATGCTTTATCTGAACAGCAGTTTGTTAAGACATTGAAATAAATATATGTTTATGATCCTGGTTCATTTGGTCTTCAGTCCTTTTGAAAGTACCTAGTGGCAAAAGAGTAAATTCCTCATGGAAAACCTTGCATACAGTGTGAAATAATATGCAGTCTAGAAAGCAGCAAGTCAGAACAGGGAGATCTTCTCCCCCAGTTTTATTAAACAAAATTGTCTTTTCATATTTCCATAGTTTCCAGTCCAGTAAAAACGTAAGTAACATGTTTATGTCCATTTGTTGTAGTAAAGGTGACAGAAAGTTATGCAATTATTTGTATCAGATGCATTGTTGTTCACATAAATGTGTTGTTATATTGTTTTATCCTGCAGGTTAAAATTAATTGTGTGCATTGCAGTTCTTTCAAGCACAAGTAGTGTGTTTGTAGTTCATTACAAATGATATAACAAAATGCATTTATACATTGTTACCCACAGAAAATCCTGTTGATTGTGTTGCACTTCAGAAGAACAATATTATAACATCTTGTTTCCTTTCCCTTTTTCTCTTTGTGTACATGTATGTTTGTTGAATATCTAGGCCGGGGATGGACAGGTTAGATATTAATGTGATCCATATTCAGATGTTTATGGTTGATTTGCTCTTTGCTGTACAGCCAGCATGGTGCACTTTCTTGCCTTTCTTTCCAAGACTGTTTCTAGTAATGGTTCTTTCTGCAGTTGTCGCCATTTTTTAAAGCTGGGCTGATGGAACCCATTGCTCAAGTTTAGTCGGGGCGGGGGGGTTGAAAGTGATTTTATATTCTTTAGGGCTTTTTTTTGTAAATATAAACTCTATCTAGTATGTTTTCTGGGACAGCAGCTTTATGTACCCTGCCTTGAGTTGTTGCTTGGCTACGGTTCACAGCAAAGACAGTGCAGAAATCATGAATAATACAATGCTCTTTCATGCAGGTAGTTAGTTAAAAAAAAAAAAAAAGCAGTTCCTAAAGGCAATGTTGGACAAATTAAGGAAAATTATGTACCAGCAAATGTAGGCGGATAAGAAATATGAGTCTGGCTCAGAAAAGGTAAATACTGTACATCAGTACTCAATAAAGTTAAATATAGCACTGAATATCTGTAACTTAGAGACATCTAGGGGGACAGAATGGTACACATAAGCTTTGAGAATAAGTGTCTTATAAATTTGTAGTGGTTTAAATGGATGTGTCAAATAAGAAAAGACACAAATCCCCATCTATATAACTGAACATAAAATTTTTAAGAAAGATATGAGTTCAATAGATCAATAAGATCAACTAAGTGCAAAGTAGGGACAAAAAGAGTCAGTCATGGAAGAAAGTCTAGAGGGTAAATAGCTGTATATTGCTTATCTGATACAGTGCATGGCTGATTTTAAGAAAAGGAATTGTCAGTTCCATGAAAGTAATTCATCATAATTTTTTTTAACTAACAGTTGACTTAAAAAAGGCTGTTAAAGGCCTAAAATATAGAAAGCTCAGAATATTGAAAATCTGTAGGAATCGGAATTTGCCCTTATCTCACTGTTCTGGGATCCCGGAGTTGAAGTATGTAAGATTCAGAGATGGGAGGTGCAAGGGGGATTGCCCCCTGCATAAAATAAGTTTTATTTTGGGGGGGTTCACTATTGTGATTTTTTGATAATTTGTGTTTTCAGTGTTATGTTGTAGAACCAATATAATACATACACGCACACACACACACACACACACACACACACACATATATATATATATATATATATATATATGGTTCTACCTCACATAAACGAAACACCAAAACACCGGAAACCACATAACCGACAGTACAAAAACACGAAATTCCACATGCCCGACAACGAAATAACCGACGGTACACAAACACGAAACCTCATACACTTCACACACCACAATCAACAAACAAAACACATTCCCGTCCAAATACCATACACAACACAAGCACACCAAAATCCCTACAAACCCACACTAAACCTTACATACACAACTACCTACAACCCTAACCCAAACCCTAACCCTAAGGTCCATCACTACACTTACCTGACCCCCTAACCCTAACTCACTTATCCCGCCCTAACCCAAACACAATCACTACTGCACACTTACCTGACCAACCCTAACTCACTTATCCGCCTAACCCAAACACAATCACTACCGCACACTTACCTGACCTAACTCACTTAACCCACCCCTATCCACACTTACCTTTAACATCCGATAGTTACACAGCCTTTTCCCATTTCGGCATCCTCGGCGGTGCTTTCATCCGTCGGGTCGGTCTTCTGCTTATCGATCTTCTAGGTCCCGTCGGTCTTCTGCGCTGTCGATCTTCTGGGGCTCGCGATTTCCGTGTCGATGTTCCGGCGTGTTGTTATTGTGAGGTAGAACCATATATATATATATATATATATATATATATGCACATGCTTGCATGCTCAAGCACACACACACACACACACACACACACACACACACACACACACACACACACACACACACACACACACAAATATACATCTAACATAAGTAGGTTTTGCAAGTCAGCTAGAAATTTTGATTGTTTAACATTTAAATCGCTTAACAGATTCCACAACTTTTCACTTACCTTTGCTGAAGTTCCTTAGCAGCACACATTTCTTGATTTGTGTGCCACTCAACTTAACATACCTAGAAACAATGTGGTTCCATCAGCCCCTTTTAATGTTTCCGCAAACAATAAAAAGAATTGTACTCAGAAAGCTGTTTGTGCTTGCTGTTGACAGGCAACGTAAGGCTGCAGAGTGTGTGAGAACATTTCTTTGATGCTAGCCTTGCCTTTCTGCTTAGAACCACTTTGTTGCTTCACCTCCTTCTGGGTTCTTCAGCTTTCAGAAAAGCTTGGCTGCTTGCTTTTTGATAAAAATATGATCAAGCCCATTCACTGTTTATGGAAGACGTTTAAAAAGATATGCTAACAGTGTCTCTTCATGTGTTTATGGGACCTGATTTTGCCTATAAAATGCCAAGTTTGCTTGCTTATTGGTATAGTCCTCATGCAGCCACGAAGAAGATTTTTTTTTAATGTTTGAACACTGCAATTACTGGTAGTGAAGTGACACTCTTAGCCTATGAATTTCTCATGCATCTTTCATAAACCTCACATGCTATAGAAGCAGGCAGCAGGTGTCTCTTCTAAATTACAAATATTTGCTTACTGCAAAGCAGGACTGAGAAGGAAAGGGTTTCAGCAAAGTGGGGGGAATTTCTGCTTGATTTTGCTGGCGTACTATCTGCTTGAGGCCAGGTTTGTGACTGCCGAGTCATTTCTTTAATGCAAGTTGAGGACAATGTACTTTATGTGTATTGTTTATTGTCTATACAGACACTTAAGTGCAAAGTGGTGAGTCACCAGTACACATTTCAGTATGGCAGATATATGTTGGAAACAAATTTACTTTCTTCCTAGGAGTCATGAAAATAAGCAGCAGATAGAACTTCCTGCAATCCTACATAAAGTGCAAAAAATTTTTATTCAACATTATGTGAGTATTCAAAATATGAAGCTTACATGTCTTCTATGTGAGCGAGAAAAGCAAAGAAGAAATACTGACAAGGTTAGGGTAAACTAGATGGCACCCTAGAGAAGAACACAAGGATAGTTTATAAGGCACTCCAGCTGAGTGAAAATTAATGTAATGGTGCTCGTAGCATGCAAAGTCTTATTTTTTTGTTTTAAAAAACACATACAGTAGCACATCACAATAAACATCACAGACTGGGAGCACTATAGAATCCTGAAAGCCCAGAATCCTGAAGACCAAAATCCTGAGACCAAAATCTCGAAAGTTCAAAATACTGAAAACACACAGGATACCAACACTTACTGTATTCCAGCGCAAGTACATACAGAAACAAATAAAACACAAACCGTATTACTCTTCTCCAAGTATAAACAGGGGGACAAGCCCCCCTGCACCCCCTATGTGGGGTCTGCACCCCCCCCACACCCCCTGCTACTTAAATATATAAATTCCAAGATTGCACTTAGTGTAGTGAACTGCAATCTCGGAGTTGATATATTTAAGTAAAGGGGTAGGGCGCAGCCCCCCACTTGGGGGCTGCAGGGGGGCTTGCCCCCCTGTGTACATTTGAATAGTAATATGTTTCTGTATGTACTTGTGCTGGAATATAGTAAGTGTTGGTATCCTGTGTGTTTTCAGTATTTTGAGTTTATTTGGTCTCAGGATTTTGGTCTTCAGGATTTGGGGTTTTCAGGATTCTGTAGCTCTCCCCACAGACTACATGTTGACTTACTTAAATGGTTACTAAGGTAAGTTTCTGTAGCATATAACTGAAGTCACATAAGGGTTCTCCTCACCCTTCCCAAGTACTTTATCAGGCCTGACCTTCAGCTCATGCTCTTGAGCTAGGTGTTCCATTTTATAAAATATTTTTTTCATCTTCTTGACTTTGAGCTTTACTTCAGTACTCCAAGGGTGACTGTGAAAACTATCACTGTTTGTGGATTCCAGCATGTTTCTTGATTTTATTTGTTTGGTTAGGTTTCATTGTCTTTGGCAAAAAGAAGTGAAATCCACATTTGGTTTCACTTTCACTGCTGATAACATGACATACAGAGTCATTTAGGAGTGGCATCTTTTGTGTGTGTGTGTGTGTGTGTGTGTGTGTGTGTGTGTGTGTGTGTGTGTGTGTGTGTGTGTGTGTGCTGTAAACAAAGACTCAGGCTGTGATATCTATGGTAAGTGAAGATAATGATCATTTATTCTTATGAAAGATTGTTTAAATTTTATTCCTCCTGATTAATGGCAGTAATTAGTACTACAATATCTCAATTTTGGTGTATATTCTACCTGTCAATCACCCTCAGTAGAGGCAAAAGCCATAGACTGAAATATCTCACTAGTCTTTGTAAGATTTAGTTTTCAAAATGCAATCAAATGAACACAGGCTTGCATGCTGACAACTTCGTCACTTTGTTGCATCCTTGTGAGCAACACACATGTCCCGTAATTGTTCATTTGTAAATTACCTTTCCATTCTCATTTCCAAATTTTTTCTAACCTCCTCCAATTGATTCTTGTTGTTAAAATGCAGTATTTTATTTACCGTACCAAATATTCATTTTAACAGCAGCTTGTAATCTAGACTCTACTGAACATTTTACCAGAGTTGGTAACACTCCCCAGTCATATTCCCTTTGCCTAAGCTCTGTTATAAATATCTCTTACCTGCAGTCCAGATTTTGCTTCGCCTAATCCCACTCTGTTATCTTCCCTCCCTAGTTATTTGCTCCCAGAAACTTGGTTGTTTTGCTAATTTACTCCAGTAAATTCCAACCCCTCCTGTCTATATTCTCTACTCCTATTGCAGTAATTGTGAATATAAAATATTCTATGGCTGTTGTTACTGTACTTAAAGACCCGCATCCAGAATCATATTCTCTCCTTATTTCTTGATTCCCCGATTCCATCATCATCTCTTTCCATTTTAATTTATATTCTTCTCCTTATGTTATATGTATGAGTCTTAATCGCATAGCTGTAAAGTATCCCTTCAGATTTGTTATTCATAAACCACATTGCTGTCTGGGGAGAAACAACTTTTTCAATTCATTCTTGTCCTCTTCATCTTCCAAATAAATTCCTTCAACCCTTTATTAATTATGGTCAATAACTTCTCATCTGGGTGACAAAAATATGCCTGACCTGTTTATAAAAGTAAAAGGACAAAAAACATTTTCACTGCGTGTATCTTACTATCCATATCATTGCTTATATCTTAATATTCATATCCTTAATCAAGAGAGTCCAGTTTCTTAATTTTTCTATTATCTTTTATTTAGTCTATTCCTGCATATCCTTAGCTGCCTTATCAGAGTTTTTTAATCTATGCACCTAAATACTTCATATTATATCCCCTGTTTGTGTACCTGGTTCACCGCTGTAGAATTTGTTGTCTTCATTTGTTTTATATTCCAAAAAGGCTTGAAACTGTCTCAAAACATTACGTAATGATATACTTTTTTGAATTTATCAAGTGAAAAATAACATTATCTACAAATAAATCTAACTTTTCTTGATTACCATGCCAGTTATATCCTTGAATTTGTCAGTCCCTTATTTTCTTTGCCAGTGTCTCTAAATGTAAAGCAAATAACAGAGGGATCCCTGCCTAGTTCCTCTGTTGAAACATAGCTTGTCAGAGAGAGAAATCCACCTATCTTAATTTTTGCCCCGACCCTTCAAATATCTTCCTATTTAACTCCACTGTTCTATCAGGAAACACAAATGCTACCATTGCCCTACTCATAAAATCTCAGCTTACTCTGTCAAATGCTTTCTAAACATCAAGACCCATCAACAATAGCAGTATTTTCTTATATTCTGCTTCTCTTTTGATCATCACTGTTCTATTAATGTTGTCGTATATTTGTCTCCCCTCTACAAATCCACACTGATCCATATCTACAGGTATCTACTGTGGTAACACCTTTGCCATACTGTTAGGTAGTATAGATATAAATAATGTATAAAAAATAAAATTTAAATTGGTCTGTATGAAGCTGGTTTTAAAGTGTCTTTATCCTCTAGATGATTCAGCCACCACAACTTTCTTTCTAGATGGTGGTACTCCCTACCTTCAAAATATTGTTAAACAAAACCTTCAAGATCTGTATCACTTTCTTCTGTCCTAACTTCCAGATGTCTACAGGAATACCATCTGTTCTTGGAGACTTCCCTGTTGATTTCTTTTACATCACCTTTTATCTCCTTTCTTCCTGTCTTGGCTATTAATTGTTGAGCCTCAAATTCCTCTGTTCATGCCATAATTAAGTCTTCCATAAATATTTCAATTTGTACCTTTTCCCTGATTCCCATATGTCTCTTTTTAATACAAATTATCATAACCTTTACAAAATATTCCTAATATCTTGATAGGATCTGTGGCTATTTTCCTTGTCAAGACTCTCTAGGTTTGGTGACAACCCTTTCTACTTTCTCTTGTCTTTTTTGTGATAATAGATTTTGTTCTCCAGAGTTGTTATTAAAAATAGCTTCTTAACATCAGCCTTTCAAAACTAATGTGTATTATCCAGATACTCCTTTATTGTACCTTCAGCAGCCAGAAGTTGCTCACCTTGTTCTGTGAGATTCCCCTTCTGCAATATGGTAACCTTTGCCAGGCCTTCTAAATAATTCTTATTTCTTTTTCCCATGTCTCTTTGTCATTTGTTTCTGTCATGTTTTAAATTCCATTTTCATTGTATGCCACTCACTAGGTATCACTTCTGAAACAGTTTGTGTCTTTACAGAAAAGGGAGTTTACCCTTCCATATAGAGGCAGTTACCTCAAATAGCTACACCCAGAGGCATGTTTAATCATGCTGAAAGTTCATGAGATAGCCTGTGTTCCAGCTTGCACATATACTGTCTGTCCTTGTCCTATCTCTAGTACACTCTTAGATATGAAAAACAAGTTGCATGCTATCAGTGCACTTTAGGTTTTAGTCTTAAGAAAATCTGTACTGACTGCTTTTAAATACTAAAGCTGCTGGGGAGGCAAGTCCTTTTAAAACGGTTTCCTTCTCACAGTTTCTGACTTCATTTATTTTCACTTGCTAACTCCCCCATAAATGCTAAATAATAATGCTTTGTACATATCTTTCAGCAGGCAGTATCTATACCTGTCCTTATTAATAATTTCTGCTTGTCGAATTCTACTTTGCAATTGAAAGCATTTGCCAATGAAAACAAAAATAGTTGTTAGCATTGCAAATACATGAAAGAACCCTCGCAGAATTTATTCAGAATGCAGTGAGTTATCCTGTCATGACGTATTGCTTGTACATGCTTTGCTCCTGGTCTTCAACTAAAAAAATCAGGAGCTAATGAAAAATAGTTAATAACTTTGCAAATGCTAGAAAGAAATGGCACTCCTCATATCCCTCATCTTTATTCTTATTTTTACATGAAATCTGCTAAGAAAACCCCCATCTGTGACTTAAAGTAAGAACATTAGTCTAGACTTCCGTTTGCATAAAAACAGTGAAAATAATTATATTTTAATTCAGGAGCAATATGATCAATTCACTTTTAGTCCCCCAAGTACTTTCTTACTTTAAATCACTAGCATAAACAGTGGTTATTGATACACCTCACCATGTCACATGTAAAATACATCTGCATACTCTGAAGAAATGCTTTACAATATAACATGCAGTTTATATCGGAAAATTTATTATAAGTTAATATAAACAAACACCGATTTATTTACAGCCATTTCTTCTGTCCCTTCATTGGCCTTCTAAACATTAATGACAAAGTAGTGGTTATATTTTTAGTCTTCCTATAAATGTAATGCCTTCAACAAACCAGTCTTTTTCAGCCACTTCTTGCAGAACAACATTCTCATGTCTAAACTGCATTTAATGGGACTGACATTTCTCACTTCTCCCATTTATTCACTAATTTCAAATTATTGCTGGCCTTCCTCCTCCTTTTGACCTCCTGGTACTAGTCTCTGGTTCAAGTCCAAGGTACCCTGCATTCTTCTAGTCAACCCTGTGCTTTTTTCTGTCACTCAAGCATTTTCCTGTAGAACAATGGAAAAGTTACATCAGCAAATTCTCTCTTATTGTCAGAATAACAAAAAGCAGAGTCCACTTCAGCTTTATGTCTCACACTTTGTTGGCTAAACTTTTTTTTATTTCCTTCTTAGCTTGTTCTGCATCCAGAATGCCTTTTATCATCAAGGAAAATATTCTTAAGACAAGTAGATATAGCAACTTGAATCTCACACCTTCCTCTCGACATCCACTGATTGCAAGGGTAACCTTGCTTCTTTCTGGTGTACAATGAATAACCATTTCCACAAGTACACCGATGTTCCCAGTTTTATTACGTTTTCTTTCTGCCACAGTTTTGTCAGAAGCAACTCGTCCTGCTGGTATGATGTTATCCTTACTAATGGGTATTGACTGCATTCTTATGGCCAGACTTGGGGCATACAGCTATGTGCCCTCTCATTTAACAAATCCTACTGTAGAATACTAATCCATTTTTTTAGTAAAGCTAATGCAATTAATGCCTTCCAGTTTCTCTGATATGGCAGAAAATCTCATTTTTTGCATGAACTGTCTTAAATCTATACTATTTTTTGAAACGGCTCTTCAGAGCATGCCAGTCTTTCTTTAATTTCAATCTCTAATACCTGCAGTTTTATCAAATCATATAACTAGATAATTAATGCATATGGTATTCCTTACAACCTTGGCTTATCACAGAACTAATCAATAAGGATATAGGGAAGCTCCATACATTGGACCCATCTCAGTTTGGATTCATCAAGGGCAGGTTATGCTTACTCAGCCTGGTTGTCTTTTTTTGAAAAGATCGCCAAAGCAATGGATGAAGGTAAAATGGTACACACCACATACCTAATTCTGGCCAAAGCTTTTTAACACAATCCACAGCTCAGGCATAGAAGAAAAGCTAAATAAACTGGGAATAAACCAATAAGTTACCCTTTGGATTGCCAACCTGATCACTGCTTGGACGTTATCTCTATAAAGAAATCAGTCATCACTGGTGTCGTCCAGGGTTCTATGACTTAAGTCCTGTTTCTGGTATACAAGGCATCCTCCAACCCAGTACTGATGGATTTACTACACATCAACAGGTCAAATGGTATCAGAAATACTCGTTCAGGAATTTAAACCTCTGCTACAGAATCAATAGATTGGTTTGGAGGGACAAGTATATCTTGCACAGCATACCACTGCTCTGGAACAGACTCCCCATCCACGTAAAACAAAGCTCATCCCTGTCCATGTTCATATACTTTAATCCAGGACTGTCCCCTCTACTACTAATGGACAGAGGTAGCTCCTTAATGCTTTATCCCATACATGGGACCCTTCAAATTACCTATGGTATGATCCTAGTTATTTTCACTATGGGTAATATATAGTTATTGACCATGAGATGGGTAAGGCCAAAGAAATATCAAATGGGATAGGTTAATTTGAGCACCAAAAGGAAAATTGACTAGGCTTAAAATGGCTCCTCAAGGGCAGCTAGCTTAGTACTTATCTATAAAGCTTGTGTCATTTAACTTTATATATTCCTCCAGAGATTCACTTATTTTTGAAAACCTCTGAGTGCATTTAATTTATTTTTTCCACTAAATTACTGGAAGCCATCTCCTGTAGCAAAACTGAAACCTGAAATTATTTTTTCTCACCAGCTGCATGCTTCTTCTCAACTACCGTTTCTTTTTTTCTGGTTGATTTTCTCTTACTTTCTCCAAATTTCTTCTGTACTGGCATTCAGACAGTGTAATGACTAGCCAGTAACTGAATTTTAACCAAATTGTTAACCACTGTTGTCTCATCTTGGTATCATTGTCCAAAACAGAAAAAAAAGTGTTCTCAGTGGGAATTCTGATAGGGAGCAAGCCAAGATTTCCACAGGTAATTATACCATGCTCAACTCATCGAAATGCCCTGCAGGTTGGACACCACAGTAGTCAATATAATTGCATCACATGCATTGTGCAAGTGTCACATTTCATCATCATAGCATAACAATATTGTGAGTAACGCCTGTAATATAATATGGATGTGTGCTTAGACAGCTGTACAGTCACAGCAAGAAGCTATTTAGCACACACACACACACACACACACACACACACACACACACACACATATGTGTGTGTATGTGTGTGTGTGTGTGCGTGCTGCTGCTGCTGCTTGATTTTGATTTGCAAACAGTAAAAGTCTGTAGGGAACTTTATAGGTTCATGGATGAGGTTTGTCACATGGTCATTGTGACAGAGACTACATTTTATAATTATTAGCAATGGAATTCTGCATCACAGGAATTAGTTGGCACTTTTATCTGGGACAGCACACAGATGACATTCCCTGGAGAAAGTCTCTTCTCTTCTTGGAGTTAGTGTAGCACCTGAAATAATGGTTTCTCATCTAGTGTCCATGGTACTTCTTTTCTGACTGGGGACATTGCAACAGACAGTTCATCGACACTGTCAGCCTTCCAGCAATGGCAGTGCCAGGCTTCCACCTGTTTCTAGATCCTGAGCAATTAAAGGTCATTTTATTCTTTCAAGTTCCAGAAAGCAGTGGGATATGTTGGGGGCCATTTCAAGCTCTGTACCTCTTCCACCTTGCAAATGTATAGTTAATACTTATTGAGAATCCCTTTGACATGGTGCATATTCAGAAAGGTGACCATTTCCTTGGTTGCATCCTGTAGGTTCTTAACAAGGCTCTAGAATTCTGGAATGACCCCAAACATAGATAGGAATAATTATGTTATTACTGTGTGAGTTTTGAGAGTGAAGGCTGGATCTGTGCAATACTTTGAAGTCAGATGGATTCCCTGCAGGTTTTGCCTTGCAACTCAACCAAGTGGAACCAATGGCCTCTGGTGATCACACAAGGGGATTGCCATTAAGCAGACTGTGTGTTAGCATGAGGGAATAGCTGTTGCTTAGAATGTGTGGTCACAATGTATAATGCACGTGTCCAAGTCCTTTGACCATTTTTTTACAGTATGTCCAATTTTGTCCGTATGCTTGAAGGAATCACATTAGAAATAGCCCTGTCTTCAGTGAGTAATGCTCTACCTTGATGTCAGGACAATATGCATAATATCGTGTCCTGCAGATGGACAGCCCTGTTCATGTTCTTGATACTCTTCTTTTAAGGTTCTGACTTGGGGGTGCATCCTGCAGTATATGTTTTGGAGAATTTTTGAGAACCCTTGTGCACTTGCTGCTTGAGGGAGGGGATTCTTGCAAAACCTTGTCCATTCCTTTACCCTGACAACTGTCATAGTCACAGCCATGTAGCACATATCATGCTACGTGCTATTCTGAAGTGCTGCTCATCACCAGCTTGCGTGCATATAGTCATATCTCTGCCACTTCAGACCTTTTACTAGTTAAAGGTATAGGCCCAGATATGTCCTTTTGTTTGTGCACTTCTCCTGATGGAAGGCACATTTCCCTGTCAACAGTTTCACATTGTCTTTCTTTGGGGCACAGTGTTGTATTTATGCCTAAGTACTATGGGCACACATTTTCTTATTCTGTGGCTAATGAGCTGCTACATGGTTCCCCATTCTATGTGAGCTCCCCTTGTCATACTTCTGTATATGCAAGGCAGTGTGTCTCTTGCCTGACAACAGTCTAGGAATCAAGAACATTTACGTTTACACCAACATCCTTGGGCTGTCTCCCCTCTGTTTTCTTTGCTGTAGGCATTATTCAGATAGTAGCATTCTTCTGCCTGACTGTTAGCACTACTGATGTGTTTGCACATCTGACTTTATCTCGGTGCTCCTAAAAACATGTGAGGTGAAGATCTTTGATGTCGACCCAAGATCAAACCCTACAGCATTCAGCACGTCTGACTCCTTTAACAGTATCCCTTCACCACCATCTTTTACCTTCTGTATCTCAGACATTCTTCTACAGAGTTTATTGGCTGTCCACAAGGGTTAGCTGCTAGTTTGCTAATTAATTTCCTGCCTGGGAATGAAAAAAAGGTTTTAATGAAATTTAAGTTTATCATATTCACTTAGCTACCTTTCCTAACATGTAATGCTATTTTTTCACATCCTTGAACAAATTGCTGCTACATGTTAGACAAAATAATGCATTTGAGTGATTTAACAACTTACTAAACATATGGTTTGGTCTAAAAGTATATTCATGGAATATGGAGCCTGCTTTATGCAGTTATCCTAAACTATGAAGCTGTATCTACCAGGTTTATTTTTTTTTAACCAAATTCAACCATAACCTAGTCACCAAAGTGAATAAGACTGAATTGACATTGTCTGATGACTACAAACCAATTTTATTTTATTTTAGTTAGGTTGTTCATCTAAGACCTTAATTAACCTTTACTTCAGTACTTCAGTATCATTTCCATTTATTGTCTAGCGTTAGTGGTGAGGCTAACTGGTCTGTACTACCCTAGTTCTGTTCTTCCTTCCACTTTGTGGAATACAGAGGCCGCTGTTGGCTTCATAGTGTGTGTGTGTGGGGGGGGGGGGAGCAAATGAATGGGAGGATCTAATTATAATGGAGGTGAGGCTTTATTATGACAGATCAAAGACAGTTTACCTATGATCAAACAACAGCTGGGGTCAGTCACATTTTTCTACAGCCTGTTTTAGTACCTATTTGTTCTAGCCACATTATTGACTATATATATATACCTCAGATGCCTGATTTTGATCAACAATAAACTGAAATGATGCCCTACAGAAAGGACCCCAAGATGACCCCTAGTGGAAACACTGATCCCCTCACACTCTTCAATACCCCTAGTTCCCCATTAGCCTCTCCACACCATCCACACAAATTACTTTTTTTCTTATTGTTCACACTTTGTCTTAAACTTCGGCTTTTTCTCCTCCAACTTTTCAACACACTCCAGCTAAGACTAAAATGCAATAACTGTGGCAGGAGTAACTGAATTAAGCAGGGGACCTGGGGCTGCTATGTTGCATAAAGCTGTGGAGTTCTGGATACTCTGAAGTGCACTTTGGAGCTTTTTTCTAATTTTTGTTCCAATAATGGTTTAATCAAACATCATGAGAAAGGAAAGAAATTCAGTCCTACGTTTTAGAAATAAGCTATGCTCAAAATAAATTATAGCTTATAATAAATTGAAACGATAAATACTTGCGAGGATCGCTAAATCATATCAGATGCAAAAAATAGAGATAGCAACTCTTTATCTACCCGTTTGGACTTGATCTTAGATGAACATGAAAGAACATATGGCCACAGACATATATTTCCGGTAATTTTGTCATACATTTGCTCAACATGCCTTCTTACTCCTGCACCCAAAAGACGCCCACCTTCTATTTACTACGCTGATGGCAGCCGGGGACATTTTTTTGCTAGACATATATATATATCTATATCTGTGTATGTGTGTGTGCATATATATATATATATATATATATATATATATATATATATATATATGTATATATATATATGTATATATATATATATATATATATATATATATATATATATATATATATGTGTGTGTATATATATATATATATATATATATATATACATATATATATATATATATATATATATATATATATATATATATATATATATATATATATGTATACATATATGTATGTGTATATATATATATATATATATATATATATATATATACATACATATATATATATATATATATATATATATATATATATATATATATAAATATATGAATATATATATATATATATATATATATATATATATATGTATATAAATATATATATATATATATCCGTATATGAGTCCCCTTCACATGGTCGACTTTTCAGAAAGTCGACTTTCATATGGCCGAGACCATATGATCGACTTTTGAAAAGCCGACCATGGGGAACTGCCATCTCCGTACAATGCAGAATGGGAAAATTTCCCTTTTCCGCACTGTAGTACGATCTCGGAGTTGGTATATTAAAGTTACGGGGGGGGGGCATAGCCCCCCCACTAACAGTTTATGGTAAGTGCTTGTTGTGTTATATGTAGTTATTTTACATGGTCGGCTTTCTAAAAGTCGATCATATGGTCTTGGCCATATGAAAGTCGACTTTCTGAAAAGTCGACCATGTAAAGTAGACCCATGTGTGTGTGTGTGTGTGTGTGTGTGTATATATATATATATATATATATATATATATGTGTGTGTGTGTGTGTGTGTGTGTGTGTGTGTGTGTGTGTGTGTGTGTGTGTGTGTGTGTGTATGTATATATATATATATATATATATATATATATATACACACACACATTTGTGTATGTATATGTGTATATATATGCGCACACGCCCACACACACACACATTTGTGTATGTATATGTGTACATATACATGCACATGCCCACACACACACACACACACACACACACACACACAGTATATCTTCTTTTTCACACCAAGTTTATTTACATCTGATGTTTAGATGTGAGAAAGTAAAACGAATAATAATCTGAATAATATGTTCTAACTTGTTGCTTCTAGGTAGTACATTGCCCCTGTATAAGTTATAATGATCTTTGGTGTACACCTCTAAGGTTTGATCGTCAGGAAAGTTAAATAAATAATGATCACACTGTTTCCTGACCCACACAAGTTATGAGTTGTGACCTTCTGTGCATGCCTCTGAGCAGGACCGTTTTTTAGACTAGGTGAGGTCTACGGCAGAAGTTAAGGATGGGGGACCCCCCATTTAAGTCTGCGTCCAAATCCCCTTATATAGCTGAGAGGTCTGGGGGCCAGAAGCTCTGAGGGTATAGATGTTTTGTGATGCATTTTATGCATTATTTTTGAAAGATGATTTATTGCTAACTATTCTTTTTAACTGATAGCCATAAAAGTAATGTATGATGTTCTTCATCTCACATTGTTGCAGTCATAACCTGTGGGTAGTCCGCTGTCCTCGGTCGGCCCGAATACCAAAGTATTAGACTGGCGTTGGTCATGGGCGCTCAGATATGACGTCAGTGCGCCATGGTATTAAAGCGCATGACCGACGTCATATCCTCAGTCTTTTTTGCCGCATGGTCCGAAGCAGAAGCAGCGTTTGCAAGTGCCATTCGGCGTTCTGAAATTTTCGTATTCTGAGTTTCAGACCGAAACCAAGTTGGGCTAAGTACCCCGTTGGGGAATATTTTTGTTTTTTCTTGCCTCAGTTAATTCCAGATGTCAGAAAAAGTGAATAATTGTATTTCTTGTGGGAAACAGATACCGCATAGGGATTACCACTCTCTTTGTATTCCTTGTTTGGGGCCTGAGCACGACTTAGTCGGGTGTCGCTTTTGTGCTAGATTTAATAAGCGCACCATTAAACGTAGGTTAGATTGCACTAGGCTTGTCTTGCAAGCGGTGTAATTACAATATGCCGTCGGATCCTCCGGCCGCCGCGGCGCAAAATAAAATATCGTTAAGGTCAAGCAGGATGAGTGCGTCCGTTCGGACGCCGGTTCTTTAGAAACTACGGTGGAATCTGTAGATCCAGCCGAGGTTTCAGCTGAGTCTCAGGGGGAGACGTTAATTTTGCAAGATGTGGCCTCTCAGGAGTCAGGTCAGGCTGAGGGGCCTCTCAGGTTGCTGTACTCCCTTCTTTGCCTAAGGTGGTTAGGCCTTCTCCTTCTGTCTCTAAGGTACCTTCCAAAGGCAGGCCTAGTTTGCCTTCCACAGGTGTCAGTCCTAGTTCTGCAGGTTCTGTGCCTAAAAAACACATGCTTAAAATGGCAGAAGATTTAATTTCCTTAATCAGGGGTTCTATGCCCCCTCCTGATAAGAGGCCTAGGGTGGAACCAGAGGTGGAAAGTTTGGAGCAGGCTTCAGATTACTCAGAGTCTTCGGCTGAAGACATTCAGGATTTTCCTCCTTATTCTGATTCAGACGCAGAGGATTCCAGTCCTTCTGCTTCTCCTCCAGAGGATTTTTCTTTTTCAGAAACCCTGCATTCTATGAGGGAGCATTTTAAATGGGAAGGTCAGGATTTCTCAGATTCCCGAAAGAGGCTTAGGGAATTTTTGTTTTTACCACAACATCGGCCCTTGGCTATACCTCCTGTTTTGGATGTTGTTCAAGACGTTTTCTCTGAGGCTTCCCTTAATCCAGACTCTTTGCCTCCTGCGCCAGTTAAACCAGATAGGTATTACAGAGTGTCTGAGGCTCATAAATATCTGTATAAGAGCCCAAGGGCTGACCCAGAAACTATTAGCCAGGGACCTAAGGGTGTCAGGGCCTCTGTTGTAAAGAATCCAGTTCCTATGGATAAAGATTCTAGAGCTTTGGATAGGTGGGGTAAGAAAGTGTATACCTCTTCCACTTTAGCAATGAGGGCTTTGAATTGCCAGTTTCATATGTTGAAGTACCAGAATTTTCTCCTTACTCAGTTAAAATCTAAGGTGGATGCTTTGGCAGAGGGCATAGAGTGTAAGGAATTACAGGATTTAGTTCATGCCTCTGATCAGGTGGGTAAGCATTCTTTGCAGTGTGGTTTCGATGCTTTACAGGCTTCTTCCAGGGTGGCTGCCACTGGTTCAGTTATTCGCAGGCACGCCTGGCTTAAGGATCAGAATTTGTCAGAGCATGTTAAAGCTAGAATTTTGGATGCTCCTCTGCAATCTGAAGTTTTGTTTGGTTCTCCTGTGGAGTCTGTCTTAAAGAAAATGGAAGACAAGGCTAAGTCTATGCAGACTGTTAAAGATTTTTTGCAGGTGCAGCCCCCTAAGTTTAGCAGGAATTGGCCTACTAAGGGATGGGCTTACCTTCTTCTGATTTACAGTCTAGGGGCAGATCTAGATGTGGTAGGGGCAGAGCTCAGGGTTCTTTCAGGCCTAGAACGTGGAGTTCACCAGCACAATCTACAGGTGAGGGCAGGGGCCAGTCCTTTCGTAAACAGGCCCAATGACCTGCATCTTCAGCTGCCAGATCCTTCCTGTCTGGCAGCTCCTTTGGGAGGAAAGTTGGCACTCTTCAAGCAAAACTGGCTTTTAGTCACCCAGGACAAATGGGTATTGGACATTATAGACCTAGGCTACAAGTTTTATTTCCACACTGCCTCCTTTCAAAGGCATGCCAGACGTTCCTCCTCAGCAAAGGGTAGAGGCTCACAAACAGATTTCTTTACTTCTTCAAATGGGGGCTGTACAGCAGGTCCCTCTGTCAGAAGTGGGCCTAGGATTTTATTCTCGCCTGTTTCTTGTACCAAAGAAAGGAAACACTTGGAGGCCGATTTTGGATTTATCTATCCTCAACACATACCTGGACATTCCAAAATTCAAAATGTTGACATTGCAACAACTTCTGCCTCTGTTGGGCAAAGATCACTGGATGGTAACTCTGGATCTCAAAGAGGCTTATCTTCATGTTCCTATCAGGCTCAGTTGCAGGAGATTCCTGTTTCGCTTGGCTGGGACTTTACATTATCAGTTCTCTGCATTGCCCTTTGGCTTATCTACTGCGCCCAGGGTGTTCACAAAGGTTCTGGCTCCGGTGATAGCCTTCTTAAGGTTAAGAGGAATACAAATTTATCCTTCAAGGAAAAAGTTAATAAACCAATAAACCACAAAAAGGCGAACCAAGAAGTGCACCAAACAGCAAAATATCCACAGCACGATACTGTCATTATAAACACTGCCTAAGCAACAGTCCCAGCTTGTGAAAAAATATTTATTGAAGTGCTTTTCGAATGCCTTCCTAGGCAAACTTCTTCAGAAACTAATGAGTGACTCTACATCTGCTTTAAATAGTGTGACATCACTTATTACAGACAGCATTTACTAATGGTAAAGTTAATTACATTAATGAAATTCATTAAAGGTAAAAAACCTTTTTAACTTGTTACTCATGTTAATACAATTGAAAAAAGTAGTTTCCTCTACTAAACTATAATACATTAAAAACCTATCCAAAAAGTAGATGCAGGATTCATTATAAACATGATTTAAAAATTAAAAAATAAAATGAGTTAAAAAATCAAGAAATAGCTGTACATGTATTCAAATGTCCCTTTCCTGTAAATAAACAAACATAATCAATGCTGTAGTGCCTTGACAAAACCAAGATTAAAGTACAAGATGACCCAATAAAGCAAGTTTGGTCATATTTATCAAAATCCTTTGAACACACTTGCACCAAATATTAAATAATACCAAACTACCTCTTCAAACTCAAACTACGGAGTATGCACGAAATAGAACAAGATTCATTTAGCCCAGGAGTATGATAAGCTTCTAACTTAATTTGCCAATATAGTTCCCTCTCTAGGAGTCTTAAATGTGTGGGTCCCCCTCTAACATCATGTGTAACCTGTTCAATGCCTATAAATTTGAAACTATGCATAGGGAATTCCTGAATGTGTTTCGCTAAGGCATTGGTCTCCTTGCCTTTCCTGATCGCATAAGTGTGTTCGTGAATCGCCCCCCTAGCTTTCTTTCGGTTTTCCCCACATAAAATCCCAAACAAATTTGGCACTGAGCCAGGTACACTAACATGGTAGAATTACAATTCAATCTAGATTTCAACTTAAATTCCTGATTCTGAACATGAAATCGATTAGACTCAAGGATAAACCGGCAATAATTACAATTTTGACACTTAAACATGCCAGGGGATCTAACAGAGGACGATTTCTGTTCAAAAAATGACTTCAGGTTCCTAGCCTTCCTGTACGTGATTTTAGGCCCAGATCCTAACTTTGAAAAAATTAAGGGGTCAGCCCGAAAGAGGTGCCAATTTTTGTTGATGATTTGACACATTGATGAACTGTCAACTGAAAAGGTGGTAATAAATCTCGGAAATTCCCCTACAGGTGGTTCAGCGTTTAACTCCACGTGCTCTACAACTGTACTCGACCCAGTTGAACCTGCAGATGGCTTAAATGGTAACAGGGGTACATAGATGTTAACTGCCCTTTTATGTTTTACCTCGCTTATGAGATCTTCCAGTAGGGCCAACGGGTAAGAGTGACTAAGGAACATCGATTTCATGAGGGAACATTCAAGACCGAAATCGTCATCCCTACTGACCATTCTCGCCACCCTCACCAACTGCCCTTTAACTACTGCCCTCTTTTGTGAAAAGGGATGGCAACTGGGGAAGTGCAAGAAGGTGTTGGAATAGGTCGACTTCCTATATATACAGGCGGAGAAGCAGTCCAATTCCAGAGCTTTCGACAATTCTATGTCCAAATAGGAAATCCTTGTAGTGTTAAACTGGAAAGTAAAGGACAAAAAGTTAGTTGTGTTGTTGAGAAAACTCACATATTCTTCAGCTTCTTCCCTGTCTCCTTTGAAAAGGATAAAGATGTCATCCAAGAAGCGAGTGTAGAATCCTATCCGTACACAGTAGGAAGGATGCTCCAATACAAACCGATGTTCCCAGTCAGCCATCACCAAGTTGGCAACACTTGCCCCACATGGTGTCCCCATAGCTACACCGATGTTCTGCATGTAAAAATTGTCCCCAAACATGAAGAAATTGTTGGTTAAGACCAGGTCCAATAGCTCTCCTACAAGATCGATGTCGTGATTGCTAGCTTCGTGTGCTCTCATTCTAGCCGAAACCCAATTAATTGCCACATCATGTGGGATACTAGTGTATAGGTCTCTGACATCGATAGTCAATAAATTGAAATGGTCCTGATATTGAATGTTGTTCAATTTAGTGAGGAAGGACCAGGAATCCTTACAAATCTGAGGCTCCAATTTGACAAACTTCTGTAGGATACTGTCAATGACCTTAGCACACGAATATGCTGGAGAGCCACGACTGTCAATGAGAGGCCGCATAGGGGGGTTGATCAGGTCCTTATGTAACTTTGGTATTCCAAAAAGATAAGGAAACCTGGGGAATGACGTGTAAAGGTAATCGTAAAGCTCCTGGTTGATCCTACTTTCCAAAAACATTTCCTCAATGTTGTCCTTGATACGTTTATAGGAATGGTTGACCTCATTCCTGGAACTAAGAGTATAGGCTGGAGGTATTAACATAGATGACATACGATCAAAATAGTCATCTTGACTAAAAATCACCGCCCCACCTCCTTTGTCCGGTTTACACACCCGAACATTCTGCAACCTAAATGAAGAAAGTAGGTCCATCTCCTCAGCACGTTCAGTTGACAAACCCCTACTTGGCAACCTCCTGGTACTCCTGATATCCACTTCACATATTTGCTCGGAAGTAGAAAGAAGTGGGTGGAGGGGGGGGTTGAAGGTGCTAGGCACATGAAGCTGATTCATACTACCTGTGTACACCTCACCCCCCATCATTAACTGAAAATTGAGTTTTCTGGTAAAAGATTTAACATCCAGGATGGTCTTGACTATATCCAGGCGTTGCTTCGGGACATATGTTTGGCCTTTAGACAGTAAGTCGGCTATTGCTGTAGAAACTACCATTTGTGAGTAGTTGTAAACTTTGAAATCGCCTGTTGAATTCACTATAATCTCTGGTCCTTCAAGTGTGACTGAGTTACCATTGACAGAAAAGGAAGACTCCCCAAATGAATGGTCAAGTGGATTTTTGATTGTCGAAACAGACTCATCACCACTGAGGGAGGAGTCCCTTTTTACCTGTTGTTTTTCCTTGGAACGGGTCGATTCGACCAATGGTTCCTCTGTTTCGGTCTGGCCCCTAAAAAATCACTATTGTTGTTATCATTATTAGAGCCATCCTGCATTACACCGTTAAACCTCGCATTAGCATTGTTTCTATTCAGCAGGCGTTCACTCCTACGTAGTTCCACTGGCTGGTACTCAATATTTTCAAATACCCCCTCCTCCCCTATTTGATCTGGATTGTTCAACATTGTAACTGACTGGGCCTTAGGTGTTGAGTTCACTTTAGAGTTAAAAAGTCTGGGACCACCCTTCCAAGTCTGACCTGAAGGAGGACTTGGGTAAGCTAACCCATCCCTATAAGCCTTAGTATCCCTATCCAACTTCTTAACCTTAATAGATTTAAGTTTATTCAGGTGGGCATCAATACCATTAAACAGTTTAGCATAATCATATGTAAATTTCTCAAATAAGAGATCACTTTTGATGTTATTGTCTAATGTCGATGCTGTCACATTTAATTCTTCAATTTGAAGAAGGTAATGTTTAATAATTACATTCAAAAGGTCCGCCCCATGCTGGTCAAAAAGACATACAAGTTCCTTATGAAACATTGAATTAGCTACTAAGCCAGTTGGGTACTGATAATGTCTCAGGCCTTTAGGCACGATTCTCCGTGCCAAACATTCATTGAAGTAAGCTACTTCAAGTTGTAATTTCTTAATTTTCAATAGGGTAGCATCAAGCTCTTTAAGGCTATGTACAATGTCAGGGTCCCTATTTCCTTGTAAAAGTGAATCACTACAAACATTCGAACCAAATGAAGGGTTAAAGGAAACCCAGTTGCTGAAGTCAGGAAACTTTTGTGGATTGATAACTCCAACGGGTACCCCTGCAGGTTGGATCACAGCAGAGTTATGACCCTGCATGTTCGAGCCAGTAGGGTTATTCAAGCCAGTAGAATTGTTCAATAACGGTAAAAATTGCTGCCCCATTAAGTGGATTGCACCTGGTACGAGATTTGTAACAGAGTTAGACTGCACTGCTTCACCCTGGTGTTGTTGTGTTTCAGCCGTTGAAACTGCCGCCGGAATTCTCCTCTGCGATTCATTATTTAGAACTGACGGATTCTTTCCAACGCCACTAGATTTGCCAATAGCCAAAGTGCCGCTTTGTTTAACAGGGAAAGCAGCCGGTAGTCGCCCTTTAGACCAAGAACTACTCTCTGGCGCTCCTTCAACATTAAGCGTAGCATCAGCTGTAAAAACGTTAGTACCATTCAAAAGGTTACCACAGTTAGTAAAAGTGCCTGCCGAAGCTTGTTGAAGACGGGAACAACCTGCTACATTGATCCCCGAAGCAGTTGTAAGTGTAGCTGGTGTTACAGGTGTTACTGATAACGCATCTTTTGGCACAAGTACGTTAACGTCTCTGTTAGACACCAAATTAGGCATTAGAGTTGGGAGAGAAGATTGAACCAAATTTCGCACATTGACCTGCTGCTTCTCTAGCAAGTCTATTCTGTTCAACATAACGTCTATTTTAGAAAATAACAATTCAAGCGATTTATCGCTGATATTGTGGATAGATCCGTTAAGAGGGACTGGACTGGCAATGCTTGGCGGGTCCGGTTTCAAAATCTCCGGAGTTGCATTCGGGAAATCACTAACAGGTTCACCCATAACTTCAAACGCTAAACAAGGAAAAAGTTAATAAACCAATAAACCACAAAAAGGCGAACCAAGAAGTGCACCAAACAGCAAAATATCCACAGCACGATACTGTCAGTATAAACACTGCCTAAGCAACAGTCCCAGCTTGTGAAAAAATATTTATTGAAGCGCTTTTCGAATGCCTTCCCAGGCAAACTTCTTTAGAAACTAATGAGTGACTCTACATCTGCTTTAAATAGTGTGACATCACTTATTACAGACAGCATTTACTAATGGTAAAGTTAATTACATTAATGAAATTCATTAAAGGTAAAAAACCTTTTTAACTTGTTACTCATGTTAATACAATTGAAAAAAGTAGTTTGGTTCAAAAAGGATTTTGATAAATATGACCAAACTTGCTTTATTGGGTCATCTTGTACTTTAATCTTGGTTTTGTCAAGGCACTACAGCATTGATTATGTTTGTTTATTTACAGGAAAGGGACATTTGAATACATGTACAGCTATTTCTTGATTTTTTAACTCATTTTATTTTTTAATTTTTAAATCATGTTTATAATGAATCCTGCATCTACTTTTTGGATAGGTTTTTAAATGTATTATAGTTTAGTAGAGGAAACTACTTTTTTCAATTGTATTAACATGAGTAACAAGTTAAAAAGGTTTTTTACCTTTAATGAATTTCATTAATGTAATTAACTTTACCATTAGTAAATGCTGTCTGTAATAAGTGATGTCACACTATTTAAAGCAGATGTAGAGTCACTCATTAGTTTCTGAAGAAGTTTGCCTAGGAAGGCATTCGAAAAGCGCTTCAATAAATATTTTTTCACAAGCTGGGACTGTTGCTTAGGCAGTGTTTATACTGACAGTATCGTGCTGTGGATATTTTGCTGTTTGGTGCACTTCTTGGTTCGCCTTTTTGTGGTTTACAAATTTATCCTTATTTGGACGATTGCCTGATTCTTGCTCAAGACAAGCGCAAGCTTCTTCACCATCTACAGTATGTTATGGCAGTGTTAAGGTGCCTAGGGTATTCTGTGAACGAAACAAAGTCCAGTCTAGTACCCTGTCAGGAAATGTGCTTTCTGGGTGTGAGACTGAATACAGCTTCCCAGATGGCCTTTTTGACCCCGGACAAGCAAAGGAACCTTACACTTTACTTCCATCAATTGTCTCTACGGTCCAGGCTGACTGCAAGGACAGTCCTTCAAGCCTTGGGGTTCATGGCATCTTGTATTCTGGTGCTTCCCAATGCCAAACTGCATATGAGGAAGCTACAATGGTATCTCAAAAATGTATGGACGCAACACTGCCACGATCTGGACACTGTCATTCAAATAATACCTTGCATTCAAAAGGAATTTTTGTGGTGGGCTCAGGAATGTCACCTAAACAAGGGACTCTCTGTGACCCGACCAGAGGCGAGTCAGATCTTAACGACAGATGCCTCGGACAAGGCTTGGGGAGCACACCTCAATGGAAAATGGGTTCAAGACACGTGGCCTGCCAGACTTCAACATTTACAAATCAACTTGAAGGAGATGTTAGCAGTCCAATTTGCATTGATGGCTTTCAAGGATTTACTTCACCCGGGGCAAGTGTTGATTCGAACAGACAACACAACTGTCATGTGGTACATCAACAAGCAAGGGGGAACCCATTCGTACCCTCTTTGCAGGCAAGCTATGATTTTGTGGGAGACTGCTCTCAGTTTGCACCTCACTCTTCAGGCAAGGTTTCTGCCAGGAGCACAGAACTCCTTAGCAGATGTTTTGAGCAGACGGATAGTGGATCCCCACGAGTGGAAGTTGGATCCTCATGTATTTCGACAGTTGACAGTGATATGGGGGACTCCAGACATAGATCTGTTCGCTTCTCCACTAAATTTCCAGTTGCCAAAGTTTTGCACAAAGATGTTTCATCCCACAGCTTGGAAAGTGGATGCTCTATCATTCAGTTGGAGCAATCTTCACGTCTATGCCTTTCCTCCTCTGCCTCTCCTTCCCAAGGTACTCTTGAAGGTCAGACAAGACAAGCCCTCCATGATTCTAATAGCTCCAGATTGGCCTCGACAGCACTGGTACCCTCTGCTGAGGAGTTTAGTACGGGAGCCTCCTTGGCCTTTGCCTTCAATTTCACACCTTTTGTCTCAGGAGGGCAATCATTTCCTCAATGTCAGGATTCAGTCCCTGCATCTAACAGCCTGGCATATTCTGTTCTAGAACCTGGAGGGTCGCAGCTTCCTCAACAAGTTTTGAATGTTATTTTGGAGGCCAGAAGGCCTAGTACAAGGAAAGTTTATGCTGATAAATGGAGGAGATTTTTTATTTGGAGCAAAGCAAAAAGCTTTGATGTTTCCAGGCCTGATTTGAGTGTTTCTCTTCAATATCTTACAGAATTATTAGACAAGGGTTTGTCTTTCTCCTCTGTAAAAGTTCATGCTGCAGCCATTTCTGCTCACTATGACTGTGACCCACCATTATTTTCTCATCCTTTGTTTAAGCAATTCCTTAGAGGGGCAAAGAACATAAGACCCCCGCGTAGAGCTCCTACTCCTTCCTGGGATCTCAATTTTGTGTTGGAAAAACTTACTTTACCTCCTTTTGAACCTGCAGCTACGTCTGGGTTAAAAGTTTTTGTCTTGGAAGACTGCTTTTTTGTTGGCCATTACGTCTGCTAGAAGGGTTTCTGAATTACAGGCTCTTATGGCAGTTGAACCCTTCCTAATTTTTCATAAGGATAGGGTATCTCTGCGTACTAACCCTACTTTTATGCCTAAAGTGGTTTCAAATGTGGCCTTGAACCAATCTATTCATTTGCCTACTTTTATGCAGATCCCCAAAATAAAGGGGAGAAAATTTTGCACACTTTGGATATTCACAGGCAGTTGCGTTATTATTTGAGCAAGACTAAAGGGTTCAGACAGTCTCAACAGTTGTTTGTTTCTTTTGCTTTGGGCTCTTAGGGGAAACCTGTTTCAAAACAAACTATTTCTAAGTGGATTGGCCATTGTATTGCTTTTTGTTATTCTCATCATGGTAAGGAGATTCCGGCTGGAATCAGACCTCATTCCACTAGGGCTACTGCCACTTCTACTGCTTTTTTAAGGGGGGTAGCTACTAAAGATATTTTGGAAGCAGCTACTTGGAGTTCAGTGCACACTTTTTCTAAACATTACCATCCTTCCTCTTTATTCCAAATCTAGGGCTGGATTTGCCACTGCAGTCTTACAGGGCATTTTGGCAGCTCCCAATGCTTTATGATTTTGCCAGCCTCCCTTTACCTTTGCTTTGGGATTCTACCTACAGGTTATGACTGCAGCAATGTGAGATGAAGAACATAGTACAGTTTTGTACCTACCATAAATGTAGATGTTCGAAGATCCACATTGCTGCAGTCCAATTTACCCTCCCTCCTTCCCCTCTGTAGTTTGGAGTGGTTGTATGGTTTGGGTTGTAGATGTTATTTGTACATGGCTTTTGGAGGTTTTTCTATTTTTGGCTGTGGCCTTTCTTTTTAGGGCCTTCTGACATCTGGGGCAAGAAAAGACTGAGGATATGACGTCGGTCATGCGCTTTAATACCATGGCGCACTGACGTCAGATCTGAGCGCCCATGACCGACGCCAGCCTAATACTTTGGTATTCGGGCCGACCGAGGACAGCGGACTACCCACAGGTTATGACTGCAGCAATGTGGATCTTCGAACATCTGCATTTATGGTAGGTACAAAACTGTACTTTTCCCACAGTACTGCATGTATTTACTGGTAAAACTAATATTATTTTCAAACACACACACAATATGTTTTCTTGCGTGCAAATCGTAGCAATTCAAGTTCACCTACAGCATGTCTTTGGAGTGTTTGAGGAAACTACAGCACAATATTTAACATTAAGTATCCTATTTTTTCCTTTTTTTGAGTTATGTATAGCACTTTGTGAACTTACTGCATACTTTTCTAGCTAGTTTCACTGTGTGTGAGGTATTAACTGGAAATTGTCCACTTTTATTAAGCATCTGTTTGGGTTGTTTGATTCTGATAACTTGTTTGCAGTTAAAAGCTTTCTCTAGAAGCTCCTTTATCTGTTTAAAACTTTCATTTAAAGGCTCACTGCTGCTTTTCTGCTGTGAGAAACATTTCTGCATAGTTGGTGGCTTTGCAGTTGCCCGCCCCTACTGTAAATTTGATCTGGGACACTCCTCCCAGTCTAGTGTTATTACCTCATTCTACCTAATACAGGGAGAACATTTGAGAAGGCCAATACACTTAGTTTCTGCTCCTCCTTTCCCCTTTCCACTTTACAAAACAAAAAAAAAATTCTAAGCTTGTTTCCTGCCTTTCCTGTGGGTAGTCTAGTCTGGATATAGATTTGCTGTGTCCAGGACTGTTTGTGGACTTCTGAGCCCCCAAGCCTTTCTGTGTTGGAGGGAAGCCTTCTAGCTTAATTTTATTTCTTAGAACTAGCCAGTTTTTTGTTTCAGCACTAGTCTGTTTCTTTGAGCTCAGCACTTGTTCAGAACTCGTTGTAAGCACTAAATAAGCTACAAATTAATACAGCACTCAACTTTCCTCACTTGTCTAGAGGAAAACAGTTTCTAGCACTTAACAAATAAGCACCTATCCAGGCATGTCTGAGGGTCAGCCTCCGGTGTTTTCTCATGTCTACCTGATGAATCTGGGCATCTTGGGGCAATGCAGCAATTGCCTCATGTACACAGACAACCCCCTCCTCCTACCACCCAACACTACAACCTGTGAGAGATGCACTTATATAGCCAAACTGGAAGCAGAGTTCTCTTAGACCATGACTGGACTAGACAGTCAAGAGGAGAAGGTAAACACTTGCACCACACCACACTCATCACGTAGTCCCTCAAAACCTACACCACCAAAACACACACATAAAAACACAAAACACACACCTACATTCACGGAGGCTCTCAGTAAAAACCTGCCCAAGCAACAGGGACCTCCAAAGCAGAAACACAAGCAACCTCCACCCCCCAACACAACCCAAATGGCACATAGCCCACAAACTCAGTGTGCCACTCAATCACAGCCCATAAGGCTTAACAATATACCCAACACTCTAGTCAAAGGTGACTCTATAGTCAGGCCCACTGATGTTCCACTCACCAGGCTAAACAAGGAGATAGTTACTGTCAGCTGCTTGTCGGGTGCCAGGATCCACCACATAATGCATGCACTCAGGTCACTCCACAACAAGTACAAATATGACTCTGTCATTGTCCATGTTGGTGTGAATGACCTGAGACGTACCTCCCTGAACTACATGAAAAGGGACATGGAGGAGCTGTCCGACCTTGTAGCCCAGGCAGGTATGACCCTAGCCCTGAGTAGCATCCTGCAATCACCCAGAATTATACCACAGTACAAGGACAAAATGATTGACTTCAACAATTGGCTAAGCTTCTGGTGTTATTCTAAGGGGATCCAGTATCTGTCTGCCTGGGATGACATGATCAACAAACCACAATGCTTTGATAGAGATGGCCTGCACCTGTCACACCTGGGATTCCAGATACTGTCTAAGGCTCTAGTCACCCCTATAGTGCCTTTTTAGGCAAGGTTCAAATGACAAATTCACCACCGTAACAGGTACAACCAAGCAGAATCTGAGGGTATTGCTACTCAGTGCTAGAAGTCTAAACCTCAAAATGCACTCACTCAAAGCACTCCTTAAAATGGAGAACATCGACATCTGTGCAGTGACAGAGACCTGGTTCAAGGCTCCAGAGAGTACCCCTGCATTTCCAGGCTATAATTCATACCACACCTTTCGGCCACCTAACCTGGACCGAAACACTAAAGGCAGAGGTGTGTCCATATTCATTAAAGATATCCACACCTCCAGGCTAGTTGCTCAGCATAATGCATCTGAGATTATCCAAGTGCAACTAACTCTGGGCAAGACCGCAATCCAAATTGTACCTTGCTACAGATCCCTCACCATGCCTCAGGATTCTCACTCCTCATTTCTTGATACACTGGAAAATAATATTAGGGTACAACCTAACACCCTAATAATGGGCGATTTCAACTACCCCACCATTAACTGGGAAAACTACTCATGTACCAACTCTTGTGCTCAATGTTTTCTGGAATTCATAAATTCCAATGCCTTGGATCAACTTATTCACACCCCCACCAGGGGCAGCAATATCCTAGACCTGGTTATTACCAACATGGGCAACCGGTGCTCCACACCAGAGGTCAATTTCTCATTGGTCAGATCCGACCACAAGCTAATCACCCTAGACATCCACATCCCTCCCCCACCCTCCAATTAGGGAAACCACCGTAAAATATTTCGCCAAAGCCAACTTCATGCTTCTTAAGACAGAAGTGGAAAATTCACAACACCCATGCTGACAGACAATAGAGGTATGACTGCTGAATCCTACACAAATGCACTTTATAAGCACTTACACGAGTGCATGGATCGTGCAATCCCTAACAGAACCAAGATGCTATCCTCCAAAAAAGGAAGCTAATCTGGTGGTCCTCTGCCATAAACAAACTCTACAACAGAAGAAAAAAACTGTTGCAAAAATGAGTAAAATCCCATGATAGGAGGAATTCCCTGGTAAGCCTCAGTAAGAAGCTGAGTTCCCTCATAAAATCCTCCAAAGCTAGTTACGAAAACAAAATCGCCACTGACTCAAAAGACAAACACAAAGCATTCTATAGCTATGTCAAGAATCTCAATGGCAACACTCAGAGTTACAGCACAATGGCACTAAATATACAGAACCAACTGATATTGCCAACATCCTGGCAGATAGGTTCAGTGCTAACTTTATCCCTATCTCATCCTCTAAAGGGCCCATCTCTATACCGGAAGAATGCAAAGTTCCTGTAATCACGACTGCACAGGTAAAAAACACACTCTCCAAAGCCAAGAACACAGCATCCATGGGACCTGACAACATCCCAGGCTGCGTTCTACATGAGCTGCAGAACAAACTGGCACCCCACCTAACTACCATGTTCAATCATAGCTTCACCTCAGGCTTTGTGCCCACTGAATGGCGCACGGTGACGGTTATCCCACTCCACAAAGGGGGAGCCACCACATACCCCGGAAACTACTGCCGTATTAGCCTGATGAGCCTGGTCTGCAAGGCTATGTTACGTATCATCATGGAACTTATAAACAATGACATTGGTAATCTCCAAACTCAGGACCCCACCCAGTTTGGGTTTGTAAAAGGCAGATCATGTCTCCTGAACCTGATAGACTTCTTTGAAGTGGTCACCAAAGCCGTAGATGAGGGTAAGGTGGTTCACACAGCCTATCTAGATCTCGCCAAGGCTTTCAACACCATCCCCCACTCTGGAATTATAGATAAACTCACTAAATTAGGTATAAATCCCCATGTCACAAGATGGGTTGCCAACTGGCTCACTGACAGAACCCACACTGTGAAAGTAGCAGACAAAAAATCCAACTTCACACCAGTGAAAAATGGAGTACCATAGCGTTCAGTCCTGGGTCCTCTCCTGTTTGGTATTTACTTCACTGAAGTACAGGCTAACACAGAAGGTCTTTGGCTAACAAAGTTTGCAGATGACTGTAAACTAGGAGCCATAATCAAAACTCCAAAAGATGTGGACAGCCTACAAAAGGGTCTTTCTAAGACAGATGCCTGGTGTCAAAGCCATGGCCTCGAGCTCAGTGCCAAAAAGTGCATTGTCATCCCTTTTGGTAAAAACTCTGTACCCATGAACTATCACATAGGCGGTAGTCTACTTAACACCGAAAGTGTGATAAGAGACCTTGGGACACAGGTGGACAGTAGTCTCGCCTTTGATAATCACATCGCCACAGTAGTCAGGAAATCCTTCTACGTGGCACACCTCATCACAAAAGGTTTCTCATCCAGGAATAAAGAGGTCATTGTTTCCCTCTACTCATCACTCATTAGACCCATTATAGAGTACAGTGTCCCTTTTGGTATGTACCTCACAAGACATCTACAACAACTGGAAAGGCTGCAGAAATATCTCACAAAGAGGACTATCAGCCTCAAACAGATGCCCTACGCAGACCGACTCAAAAAACTGCAGCTTTACTCCATCGCGTATCGCCTACTCAGAGGCAATCTCTGCCTAACACACAAAGCTATGTCAAACCCAGAGCTTTTGGACATGCTCCACTTAAATAAATCCCAATCCCTCCAAGATACATGCCCTAAGGACCTAAACCTTGTCACCACAATAAACAGAACATGCTGGAGGAATAGATTCCTGTCCCTGAGACTTCCCATACTCTGGAACAAACTACCTATCTATATCAAACAAAGCTCCTCATTAGCACTCTTCAAGAAAAATCTTGATGATTGGGTGGGAGATAGGAAATTCACCCCAGGGATCACTTCTGTGCCTCTGCTCGACAGTGACGCAGGAAAAAAAATTTTTTGGGTGGCGAAAGCTGGGGTACCTTTTGGCTAGGCTTATATAGACCCTAGGGCCAATAGCCTAGTACCCACCTATGAACCTATGAACAACTAAATCCCATACAAAGGCAGGGTGGCCATGCAGACTCCGCACAGAAGGAAGCACCACAAAGAAATTAACCAGAGAATCAACAGATGTGAAACAGCAATGGTACTTACTACATTATCCTGCCAGTGATCAGTTGCTATCACACACATCCTGTGCTGACAGCCAGTTATTGTGTATAATGCTGATGTTCAACTGTGGTAGAAAGTGAAAGTGAAGGAATTAAGGCCAATGTGTTACTTTTAGATACAGTACAACACTCCATACAAACATAGTCAATTTCATCCACATACAGCCCATGTTCCCATAAATTACAGCCACTTTAGTGACTATGCGTGCCTTAGATGATGTGTGACTGTATTTAAAAAAAAAATGGCCACAGTAAATTATTTCAGCTTGCTTCACAGAAATACGCATTAGATCTGCAAAACCAAGCTAATAACTGCTTAACTTGATCCTGACTGCAGGGTGAGTTAGTATCATTCGCAGTCAGCTCTTACATTCAATAATTATAAGCACTTGCTTGTGTACACCCAATATTTATAAGCACTTGCTTGTGCACACTACAGATGTCTGACTATAATAAATAATTATAATAAATAATTGTTTAAGAAATGTATTTTGACTTTGTTTCACACACACACACACACACACACACACACACACACACACACACACACACACCTAACAGTTACAGTAACTGTAAGACTGCATACAACTCATGTCTTACTGACATCAAATGAATGCATAAATAATGAGCAGTGTAATTCTGCGTGCTACTGTCAGAACCATATATTGTAAACCATTGCAACCCCCTTACCCATACACATACATTTTTGGTCAAATTAATGAATTCATAAATATTGGCCCATTAATGTATTTTGGCTCATTGTTGTCAGATCTACATAATTCAGTCCACTGCAACCCTGCTATCCAGATACATACTCATACAAAGACACACACACACACACACACACACACACACACACACACACACACACACACACACACATACACACTGTTAAATAAAAGTATCATTGTGTTGACTATCTGGCAGCGGCAGACAAAATGCTTTCAATAAATACATAAATGAATAAGTAAAAAGATAAACAAAAAAATGCATGCCGTCATGTCTATAGCTCTGTGTCCACTTCTTTCACTTTTTCAGACTGCCTCAGTCACCTGAGGCAACTTAACTAATAGGAAACAGATCCTCACTGCTTTGTGCAGTAGTTGAGATAGCCTACTGTTAAGTGACATTTCTGCAACTCTACAGTAGAGGAAAACCAATAATAAGGCATAATCCTAATAAGACTTAATAATAAATAATTTGGAATAGGTCTAATACTGAGCTGTTTTAAGATGTTTTTAAACAAAAAAAATAAATTTACTAATGAGCAGTAGCATGCATGAAGGTTTCATCCCTATAAAAGGAATGTTGCCTATTTTTAAATAATAAAAAAATTAGTGAAAATATAAAAAACAAAACTAAGATATTATTTCAGTTTTGCTTCCATGGGGAGGTGGGCTGCATCCCAGCAGCCAGTGTAGTACCATTGCAATTATATTTCTGTCAGATCTGACATCACTGTTGTGATGCCCCTGCACTAGCCCGGTAATCAAGGAGCCTCAATCCTCACCACTAGAAACAGCTAGTGGACATACACACACAGTAAATGCAGTTTCCCTTAAGAGCACACAGAGATCACAGCCAGGTTGGGTCTGGTTTCTCCAGATCTCCAATAAGACTCCCCACTTGCACAGCTATAGGGTTAAGATCTCAGCTGAGGGGCTCAGCCAAGACCTCCAGCACCCTCACTGTCCAACCAGTGATACATGTCCCTGCCCAAGTAGCTGACACACACACACTTTGTGATTTAGTTTATATACAAACACACATACACACACACACACCTGGAGAAGGCTGGCACAGGGTTACTAGCTATGCCCCCTTCTGCCCAGACTATAAGGTAGTTTCCACTGCCACCATCCTTATCAGCTACTATAAGGCCCTTACAAAGGGTGTCCAATCCTACTGTGTAATGTTACTATTAATCCAAATGGTAGTTTTGACCAAGCACCAGGGTATTAGGAGTAGCCTGTACAGTGACACCAAATACATATGTCAATACTTTAAGAGCTTAAACATTTCTCACAAATATCAGCCACAAAAATAGGTTTAAATATATTTAATAATAAATAATAAAAGAAAAAGACAAGACAATACTTAGTACACAAACACAGTTACTTCAGAGTTCAAAATCACAGGAATTATTTAAAACAACATTGCAGGACAGTCTCAAATAAATAAAGAAAACATCTAAACTAATCTTTGCTATATTCCTAACTATATCTAAAAGAGTTACTGTGCCCTAAATCTTACTTACAGAGCAAGTGCAGATGATGATGATGAGTGGATGTTCTTGCTAGGTCCAAGACAAAATACAAAATGCCCAGTCTCTCTCTGAGAGAGAGTTCTTAAATCAGTATCACAATTTACTGCTGGGTTAGCCTGGATGCATCACTTTTTGTCCAGGCTAAAACAGAAACTAAAAGAATTTAACATCTCTGTATTAAAAATACATATCTGTCAGATATTTGCAGATCTTGGAAGTTGTAAAACAATAAAACACTTTACATTTTAAACCTAGTAATTACTTTTCCTCCAAGACAATACAAAAACTTCTAGCTCTAGACATTGTGTCCGCTTCTTCATTGAAATTGAGAGATAAACCTCTCTTATGGCCCAGCTATAAAGTAACTTAACCTCAACTATTCTTAAGTTTTTCAAGTTAATCTTTTATGTTCCAGCAGGGTATGCTATGGTTACATTCTTGAAGCTCAGTACATAACATATAGTTCTATATAAATTATATCAATATTCATAAGTGACATAGAATTATTTACAAAATTCCAGATAGCTGGGCTGGCAGAGTGATAACTGTTATGAAGAGAGTCAGGCTCTCAGGAAGTATAACATTTTCACCTTGTGCCTTCTCCTTTCAGACTTCTGTGATCTCTTTCTACAGCTTTCCCCAAAGGCATACCATCATATAACTTTCTACCTCAAGATCTCTTTTCTCCTTCCCTTTCTGGCACATTTTCCTTCTTATGTTTTTTAAAGTATGATGCCAAAAAAATCGATGAAACAAGAATAGTTTTTGAGAAAGTAGAGGAAAATAAGAATCTAAGATGATAGAAAATTTTCACAAACTTTAATAAATCAGTAATTACTTTCATCAAACTTTGTGCACTATATAGGCCCAAACCTTACCTTACTCAAATTGCCAGACTAGCCACAGCCAGATCCCACATCCTATCTATTCTCCTCTCCTCTACTGTTCTCAACTTTTCACTAACCTGTGCATGTCTGATTTAAATCTACTTGATTCCTGCTATAACACAATAGCAATATTTGCTGCTAATATACCCAACAGGACCCATCATTGCCTTGCCCTTCAAAAACTACACTGGCTTAAATTTGCGAAGCTGTTATCGCTCAGTCAGCTCACCACTGCCCACTCCATTATCCACAAAACTGCCCTACACTCTCCAACCTAGTGCAACTAAATACCAACCCCCCCGGACCCTTAGATCATCTGATAAACTTATACTCAAGGTAACAAAGTCCCATAATTACTTTGATGATTCTCTTCTCCTTCAAAGTAACCAAACAGTGGAACCTATTACCCGAACGTATCTTAAAAAAACACAGTTCGTCATAGCTTCAAACAACTCCTAAAGGAATACCTTACTCAACAATAGCTATGCTTCTGTAATACTCCTGGCTAGTTCCTCATGCCATCAATCAAACGTTTTCTTTTCTGCTATCTTCTCCTTGTCTTACTTCTACCAAATGAAAATACCATAATTGTTTTTATATATCTAATGAGTTTCATGTTACTATCTGTAGTAAGGCTTAGGAAATGTAATGTTTTTCTGTTTTAGATTCCTTTTTTGTAAATTGTGATTGTCTGCAGCTCTCAAACTTTTTGTATATTGTTTGTAAATCTTTTAAAAACATTTTTGTAATCTTTTTTGTATTGTTATGGAGCTTTTCTCCCTGGGTCTCTACTGAAAATGGGCTACTTGGCCAGCGGACTTCAACCCGGTTAACAAATGTAAAATAAATAAATAAATAAATCTCTACAGAATAAGCACTGAGACTTCATCAGACTGATTTTCAAATATGTATACTCTGCTCTATAAAACATTAAAAAGATACATGATTGCATACTAAAATCACATGACCGCATTCGAAATACAAATGCAAGGGATAGTTACCCTAAAACAGTCAGCATTTTTTAGTTTCCTTTTCTGTAAATAACTTTTGATTTGGCATAGTGACATCGCTGAATGGCAGATGTTTGTACAGTCTTAAAACAAGAGTAGTCAGGTCGTAGAATATAGGAGTAAAATAAGTCTCTGGACACTTTAAGTGTATAATGATTTGAATTCTCAATATTTTTTAAAGCGATTAATGTTCTTACTAATTTAGTAAAGATTCCATTTTTAGTCATCTTGGATCTTTATTTTCTTACACTTCTTGGAAAGTATTGTAGCTTCTTTATTATGGGGTCTACTTTATTCTCTCGAAAGCTGAAAAGGGCGAATATGAATAGCGCGACACGTAAAGAGCGAACCGTGAATACGTCGAGCGAACGAAACCGCTAAAAGAGAAGTGTCGAATCGTCATAGTTGGCCTGTCTGCGGTATAGCTCCTGAAGGTAAGTGTGCGATAGTTACGGACCTTAGGGTTAGGGTGCAGGTTAAGGTAAGTGAATAGGTAGGTAATGTATGTAAGGTTTAGTGCAGGGTTTTGTTAAGTGTATGTATGTGGAATATTTAGTTTGTTTGGGTATAGCTCCGTAGAGGAAGTGTGCAGTAGTTACGGACCTTAGGGTTAGGGAGGGGTTAAGGATAGTGCATAGATAGTTGTGTATGTGGGGTTTAGTGTAGGGTTAGCAGTAGGATTTTGATGCTTTCATTTAGGGTTAGAAGTAGGGTTTTGGTTAGTGTATGTATGTATGTGTTTTTTTATTGTGTTTGGGTAGGTAGTGCGTTGCAGGCGGTGGGTTGGCCAACTATGACGGTTTGAGGTTTTAAATTTTGTGGTTTAGTACGTTTGACATATTCGCTCTTTGTGTCACTCTATTCGTATTCGCCCTTTTAAGCTTTCGAGAGAATAAAGTAGACCCTTTTTTATGTGTGGATATGTTTTCTTTCTGGGGAGTGTTTGAAGACATCTTTTCCTTCATATGCAAAACAAAATGTTAAAGTGTTGAGAATTTTTTCCATGTCATTTTCTTCTGTTTGTTCTTTCCATTTTCTCTCTGTAGACTTTTTGGTTTCAGCATCCTTCTCTCTACTCTGTACATAAAGAAACCCAGTTTGATTCCCTTTAATTGATCTATGTCTAGTTTTTCTATGGCCTTTCTAATCAAATGTCTTACACATTTCCTAGCTTTCTGGTGCTCAGATATGCACTCCCCTTTCTTTTTTTAGCTTCTGAAGTCTCCTTTTTTTTGGCACTGACTGTCTGTTTTACTTTCTGGTAGAGTGAGATGACCTGTTTCTTATCTTAGGTGTACTGCTTCTGCCCTAGTACACTGTTACCTATAAGTTTTCTTTGACTTTGTCCCACAAATGTTTTTTTCCCCCTCATCAATCTCCAGTTTTCCATTTCTGTCTCAGATAATTCCTTGGTCTGCTAATAGTCTGTCCTTCTGCTGTCCCATGTCCTGGTCTCATTTGTTGTCCTCTTCCAGATTTTGATTATACATTTTTGTTGTCTCTGCTGGTCAGAGGTTCTCTTAACTCTTTTAAACTTGGTTAATATTACTTCCAGAATCCTCTCTTTTCTATGCCATCCTGTATTAGCTAGGTGCAGCCTGCCTTAGATGTTGTTTCATTCAGTTTCATTCTCTGTTCTAGATTTAGATGCCTACACACTCCATTCATTTACTTAGAGACTGAGATCTTCCATAAACACCATTTTTTTTAATATCCCATCTTTTTGCTCTTTTTCTTGCCTTTTGTAATATCTGCTTCCTGAGTCTGGTAGTTGGTAAACTAAAAGCATCACCGTTGGCTACTCTTTTCAGTCACAGTCTAAGCACTGGCTTCATCCCAGCTGAATGGAAAACAGCCACCATTATCTCTTTGCACAAATGTGGTGCTTCTACTGACCCCAGGAACTACAGACCTATTAGCCTGACTAGCATTATCTGCAAGGCCATGGACAGAATCATCATGGACCTTATCAACAAAGATATAGGTAATCTCTAAACACTAGAGCCTACCCACTTTGGATTTGTCAAGGGGAGATCATGCTTGTTAAACCTGGTGGGCTTCAAGACCGTCACAAGGGCCCTGGACAAGGGGAAATCTGTGCATACAGCCTACCTAGACAAGGCATTTGACATCCCACACTCAGGCATCATTAACAAACTCTCTCAGCTAGACATCAACCCTTATATTGTAAGGTGGGTTTTGAAATGGCTCTCTGACAGAACCCATACAGTCAAAATAGGGGAATTGACCTCCAACAGCAGACCTGTTACCAGTGGTGATCCACAGGGATCAGTCCTGGGACCTCTACTGTTTAGAATCTATTTCTCAGAAGTACAAGCTAAAACTAAAGGGCCGTGGCTGGCAAAGTTTGCTGACAACTGCAAACTGGGTGCAGTCATAGAATCTCCAAATGATATCAACATCATTCAAGAAGGTCTTATATAAACAAATGATTAGTGCCAAAGTTATGGCCTTAAACTCAATACAAAAAATGTATTATCATCCCTTTCAGCAAGAACAATGCTCCTGCAAATTACCACATCAATGGCAATACTCTAAGTATGCACTTAGTGGTGAGAGATCTGAACACTCAGGTTGACAGAAACCTTATCTTTGATCACCATGTCTCCAGAGTGGTAAGAAAAGCATCCTGTATAGCTCATCTCATAAGTAAGGGCGTTGCCTCGAGAAAAAGTGAGGTTATCACCTCCCTGTACTCTTCACTCATTAGGCCAATAATTGACTACAGTGACCCTTTTGACATTTACCTTTCAAAGCACCTGAAGCGATTGGAGAGACCACAAAGGTTCCTCATTAAAAAAAAAAAAATTAAATCAGCTGAAATCACTGTTACTTTATTCTGTTTCATACAGACTACTCAGAAGTGATCTCTGCCCTGCATGTAAGGCAATCTCTGACCCTGCTTTATTGGAAATGCTGCATATCCACAAGTCAAATGGTACATGGGTTACTCACTCTAAAGACCTAAACCTGGTATGTGACATTAATAGAACCTGCTGGAGGAACAGATCCCTCTCCCATAGGTTACCACACCTTTGGAATAGACTCCCACTTCACACCAAATAGAACACCTCATTGGCCATCTTCAAACACAATCTAGATGATTGGATGGGTTAGCATGAATTCACTTTGGGGGTTCACCCTGTGTCCCTCTTATAGAGGGGAAGTAGGTGCTGATCATGGTAACAATGGTAAAATTTTGCTAGGCTTGTAAGGACCCTTGGGCCATTAGCCTAGTAACTTCCTATGATCCTGTGATCCTATCCAACCACAAATATTACCTTTTTCTTTCTTTCTTCCACTCACTGATAGGAACATCTTTTATTTGTCCCTGAGACCATTTCCTTGACTCCTCATTTAATTTTAATTCAGTTAACTTCAGTTGACTTACATCTCATGCCCAGTCTAATGTAGATTGCCACCTCCCCATCCTGATCTGTCTCTCCTGCCTGAACAATTGATGGCTTGTAACTCTCAAATCTCATTTTCTGTTTACCATTTTCCTAGTTTTTGATCCACCATACTCTTGTCATGTTGTCCTTTTAGTGCTATGGTTACAGATTCTCCATTTTCTTGCTCTTGCTTTGAACATTGTTTATTGTGGTCTTCCATACCTTCCTCCCTGCCTAATCTTATTGTCTTTACTTCCTTCACTGATTTGACTCCTTCTACTACCATCTATACTCCTTCTTATGGCATTTTGTTATTTTTTTTTTGCTTTCATCTCTTATTTTATTTGGAACACTGCCCTCCCCACCCCTTTACACTTTGATATGTACTGAATGAGAAAAATGAATGAATGAATTTGAACCCTGCAGGTCTACTATCTCACTCCTTCCCTGATTTAATTCGTAAAGCTTGTACTTACTATGAATGGGATTAGTCAGTAAATTACTACATCTGTGTTTTCATTCAGTAACTTCATTCCTGTATATAACGAGCACCATCAAATGCTGGAGTTTAGAAACTGTGTACAAGTATTAGAAAGAAACACATAAAGCAGCATGAGGCAAGGAAGGGCACAGTAAATAAAAACAATGAAGGCTGCAATGAAACCAAATCAACATGACTTCTTTATTCTGATTTTCTTTCGTTTCCATAATTAACGTTATTTTTTCTTGCCTTTTAAAGAAAATTAAAAGGTAATGATAAGCAGTAGTATTAACCAATAAAACAGGTTTATTTTTTGTCACTGAAAATTTAAAGATGCAACTTAAAATCTGAGTGAAATTGTGTTTTAATATACAGGTTAACCATCTAAGTAGGGTTACCAGTAGGTTGTAATTAAAAGCTGCCTTCTGTTAGTAGCTGCCCGCTAATTAAATCTGCAAATAAAACATTAATTATAACAGAAGCTGGGGCTGCTAACCAAAGAGCTATGTGGTACCCTAGGATCATTTAGGGTTTACTAGCTTTTACTTTTTCTTATTTCAGCTTGATTGTAATAACTTCATTATGAGGAAAGCTGTGTTTTTCCATACCCTCCTTTCATCCTTAATCTTATTGTCTTTCTTCCACCATCAACCCTCCTTATATCATTCTGACAGATTTGCAAATATAAAAGCTACTCTTTCACTAAGTTAAATATAAGCATAATCGTGCAGCTACTTCATTAACTGTAATTCTTGCTGACAAAAATACAATTTGTTATCAATATGAAAAGGTCAAGTAATACAAGTGTCATATACTCTCCTGTATAAATATTAATCAACTGAGATACACTAACACACATTTTATAACTCCAAAGCACGGACATTTACATTTCAAATCATGTGTTAAATAATCTAAAGCTGGCTAATGCATTTGTTCCATGAAATTCACTATGTAGATAATGAACAGACAACATTCCTTCCATTTAGCCAGCCAGAGATTTTACATGTAAAGGCCTGTATGATAATTATCAAGGCTGTTCTAACTCTACACAAAATAAATCGTATCCCGTACATCAGCTGAGTATTCTCACAAGTCTGACTCTGTGTGTGTCTGTGTCTGTATATATATATATATATATATATATATATATATATATATATGAGAGAGAGAGAAGTCTTTCGGCTTTTCCCGGTTAGGGGTCGCCACAGCGGAACTCCGGTCTGCTAATGATTGGCAGTTGATTTTTACGTACAGGCTTGCCAGGCCTGACGCACAACCTTTAACGAAGGTACGCCCATTCACGCATGTCTCCACGCAGAAGGCGCTTTAGCTGAGAATCGAACCAGGCAGCGTCTTACTGTGAGGCGACAATGCTACCGCAGCACCAGTACCGCGGGTACTGTATATATGTATATATATATATATATATATATATATATATATATATATATATATATATATATATATATATATATATATATATATATATATATATATATATATATATATATATATATATATATATATATATATATATATATATATACATACAGAGAGAGCAATTGATCTGATGAAGCAGGGATGTCTGAAATACTGAAAGATATGAGCTATGGAAAAAATGGTTATCAGTGTGGTAAAAGCCCGATATCTTAAGCTTAGTTAGAGGGTGAGCAAAAGAGAAATGAAACTGGAAGGGTGCATGCATCAGGGCGTCCCACTGTTAGAATGTATCTCTTCCTGCTGTTGGGTAGTGGTTTAGCTAGAAGGGTGAGATTGTGCTAAAGCACTTTCATGGCTCTGATAGTGGGATAATATTTAAATCTGTTCAGATAATATTATTACTGCTACTGAACAATGTGGGGAGGATGATTCTTGGTACCTGGAACAAAGCAAAATGTGAATATGGAAACAGGTTAGCAATGTAATTTCATATGGTAAAGTCAGAGGTCATGCCATCTGGAGGGAAGGAGACAGTATCTGGGAATTAGAATATGTAAAAAAGACAGTGTAAGAAACTTCTGTGTGTGGAAGATTTTCAGTCCATATAAATAAAAATATATAATTTAAAATATTGTACAGAATTACTATGTATTCGAAAGTAATCCAAGCAAGGTAGGCAGTCTGTTTCCAGTCGAAAATCCTTTATTAAGTACACAGACAAGCGATCCAAGTAAAACAAAACTAACACAGTAATAGTTTCCTCACAAGCTTTCTAAATATATATATACTTTTTCTCAGGCAAGGGAGTGGTTTATTCTGCTGTAAAACAAAGTGTTATTGGTATGCATGTTAAATTGACATCCCTTCCCCTATCAGTGTGACATTTCAGCTGGTCCTGCCTTACTTAGTAGGTGTCATAATAATATAACCCTTATGTACTTTAAATAAAATTTATAATGATGTGGTATCTCTTATTTAACCAGATTATTATTAAGTGTGTGATTTTATCAAAGACAATATACTACATGGCTGGAAATATATCAACCTTAGTCCATTTGGCAATCAAAAAAATATATATAAATATATACATATGCACTTTGCATGTAAAAAATCAATTGTAAAAATCATATTCTATTTTCATAACCTATTGTTAACAAAGATCACTTTCGTCCTTCTAAGACTTCTTGAGGTCTGTGTACAAGAACCCTAAAAACTAGCTATAAAAATATTATTG